>NW_019384418.1:680192-723175 GCF_000671375.1 Centruroides sculpturatus | reverse complement strand
AACTTTAATTCATAATTGATAAATGTATACAGCAAATTTTTCTAAAAATAAAAAGAAGTATCTAATTCATCGAAAAAGAGTATTAAAATGATAGTAAATTATATGTATAGATTATTAAAAGCATAGACACTATATTAAGATTATTTATTAATCAGAAGTGTTAAGTTCTGATTAATAAATAATCTTAATAGACAAAACAATTTAAGAAATAGATCGAGGAAGAAAACTATATGAAGAAAGGATTAAATTAAAATATATTTTCATTCCATTACATAACGGATTTTTTTAGCTCCAACCAGGGCCGCCGTAAGCGGGCGTGCAAGGCGTGCACCGCACGCGGGCGGCACGTCCAGGGGGCGGCAAAGAGCCTTTCTGGCAAGCTCAACATAGGTAATCGTAGTTAAACAGGGGGCGGCATAATCGGTATTGCACACGGGCGTTCAAACAGCTAGCGGCGCCCCTGGCTCCAACACACGCAATTAATTTTTCAACTAATTCTCTCCACAAAGCGAATTGTCTTTTTCTTGTAAATTTATTGTCGAATTTTCCACTGTTCATTTTCTTATTATTTTCTACATATGTTACAAATATTTCTTTTTGTTCTTCGCTTACTTTTAAAAATAAAACATTGGACGTTTTCATTTTGTTTCTGCATACTATATTGCTATAAGACAACTTTTAACTGTAGCACGTGTAAACTAATTCACGTTGATTTGTTTACAACTTGTTACAGTTAAGTTGATTGGTCGATTCATTATAGTCGCCAATCCATATGCATTGTAAATAATCCTATCATGCTTAACGACACACAACCAAGTGAGTATGACGTATTTCCGCTCGCCTTTCGAGTTCGCTCGAAGAGTCTAAAGCTTACAAGGGGACCTTACACTCTCGGAAATTCAGTTCGGGATAAGACTTTGCAGGTTAGTAGTATACCTCAAGAGTGTCCACCCAGAAAAATTGTAAAGCGCACTAGCAACAAGATTCCGAGAAAAAAGGCTCTAAAGTTTTAAGCGCAGCTCATATACCGATCGATTTTACACTATGGCAGCACTGCGAAATGGCTGAGCTTGTAGCAAACTNTCCACCCAGAAGAATTGTAAAGCGCACTAGCAACAAGATTCCGAGAAAAAAGGCTCTAAAGTTTTAAGCGCAGCTCATATACCGATCGATTTTACACTATGGCAGCACTGCGAAATGGCTGAGCTTGTAGCAAACTCGCTTGCCACGTGGACGATCTAGGTTCGATTCTACCTTCGGCTAACTTTTCTTTTTTAAATTGTTTTAAAAATTGTAACAACTTTTAAATAAAGTTAATGACCTAAAAATATTATCAATTAAATCATAACTAACTGTCAACTTTCACATCTGCGAGTTAATTATTCCGTGAGTTTTCACAAGTGAACAGCAAAAGTGGCACTTTCAGATAACTTTCCGACCTATTGTCTTAAGTTCATTGATTGAAAATAACAAGGAATTGAAAAGTTCTTCAAATTTAAAACGAATATTTTTAACCTCTCCACAGCTTAAAATGTCTTAAAATTTTTAATTAAAATTAAAGTTTTAATTTACCTCCATTAGAAATGCATTTGAAATTATTCAACTTTTTAAAAATATTTTAAGCTATGGAGAGGTTAAAAATATTCGTTTTAAATTTGAAGAACTTTTCAATTCCTTGTTATTTTCAACCAATGAACTTAAGACAATAGGTCGGAAAGTTATGTGAAAGTGCCACTTTTGCTGTTCACTTGTGAAAACTCACGGAATAATTAACTCGCAGATGTGAAAGTTGACAGTTAGTTATGATTTAATTGATAATATTTTTAGGTCATTAACTTTATTTAAAAGTTGTTACAATTTTTAAAACAATTTAAAAAAGAAAAGTTAGCCGAAGGTAGAATCGAACCTAGATCGTCCACGTGGCAAGCGAGTTTGCTACAAGCTCAGCCATTTCGCAGTGCTGCCATAGTGTAAAATCGATCGGTATATGAGCTGCGCTTAAAACTTTAGAGCCTTTTTTCTCGGAATCTTGTTGCTAGTGCGCTTTACAATTCTTCTGGGCCCTTAGTCTCGAGGTTTTCGTGTTGTACTCGAACTGACGTCATCGAACTCACTCGTGTTACTATGACTCACATAATCGGTAGTCTCGAGTTAGACCCTTCGAGTGAACTCGAAAGGCGAGCGGAAGTAGGTCATATTCACTTGTTTACGCTTGTCGATAAGCATGATGGGATTATCTACAATGCATCTGGGTTTGTGACTATAATGATTCGACCAATCAACTTAACTGTAACAAGTTGTAAACAAATCAACGCGAATTAGTTTACACGTGCTACAGTTAAAAGTTGTCTTGTGGCAATATAGTACGCAGAAACAAAATGAAAACCTCGAATGTTTTATTTTAAAAAATAAGCGAAGAACAAAAAGAAATATTAGTAACATATATAGAAAATAATAAGAAAATGAACAGCGGAAAATTCGACAACGAATTTACAAGAAAAAGACAATTCGCTTTGTGGAGAGAATTATTTGAAAAATTAATTGCGTGTGTTGAACCTAAAAAATCCGTTATGTAATGGAAAATGTATTTAAACTTAATCCTTTCTTCATATAGTTTTCTTCCTTGATCTATTTCTTAAATTGTTTTGTCTATTAAGATTATTTATTAATCAGAACTTAACACTTCTGATTAATAAATAATCTTAATGTAGTGTCTATGCTTTTAATAATCTATACATATAATTTACTATCATTTTAATACTCTTTTTCGATGAATTAGATACTTCTTTTTATTTTTAGAAAAATTTGCTGTATACATTTATCAATTATGAATTAAAGTTTTTTTTATTAGTATTGACTTGACACGAAAAGAAATGTCATCTACTCGTGGTCGAAAAATTCGTTGCCTTCTCAAACAACGTCTTTCGGCTCTTTCTAACTCTTCGATAGCGATAAGAATTGCGTATCCGTCAGCCATTTTTACTTTCGTGTAGCGATCTCACATGCTCGACTCAACGTGAGTAGCAACTCGCATGGTGAGATGGGAAAGCACGTGAGTTAGAACTCGAGACTACCAATTTGACGTCAGAGTGTGAGATGGTACCACGTGACACCTTCAACACGTTGGGAGTTGTAACACGAAAAACTCGAGACTAAGGCCCCTGGGTGGACACCCTTGAGGTATACTACTAACCTGCAAAGTCTCATCCCGAACTGAATTTCCGAGACCGTAAGGTCCCCTTGTTAGTTCACACCGAACGCGATTCGCTAGCGAATGCGAAAAACAGAGCGAACAACACGTCAGATATGACGTCGTTTCCGGCGAATTTTACCATTTCGCGAATCGCTTCGAAATTCGGAACTGTCGAGCTTTTTCGCTAGCGAAAAAATTTCGCACCAATCGTTTTCCCGCTAGTTGTCACGTGGTTCTTGTTGTTTTCAAGATGGCTACAGAAACTTTCTCACGCAATAGATTACATGTTGTAATTACGGATTTCAATATTTCTCTCACCCAGCATCGTTTTCTTTTTGACTTATTTTTCTTTCTCAATAAATAAACAAATGTGGTTAACGACGGAATATCGGAAGCGGCCATTTTGTTTTTCGAGATGACGTTTTCACTTACTTGCAAATGATTGGTTGTTTAAAATTCGCAATCGCTTTTCGTTTTTAGTTGTAGGGTCAATTTCGCTATGCGAATAAAAATCGCTTTTTGCTTTTCACATTCGCTTTCTCTATTCGCTCAGTGTGAACTAAGCTTAACTCAGTGTTTCTCAACCTCTAACGAATCGTCGCCCCCTTTAATGTAGTATCGCCACTTCAATAAAACCGTTACGTACTATCGTCCCCCTTCACTTCAAAATTCCGATGCCGAGGGCCAAGGTTAACGCCAAATTCGTACTGCATTGAATAGACTAGTGACTAGTATAATGTTATTTGTTTAATTATTATACGATATAACGAATAAAATATCTAATTATTCTTAATACTGTATAATATTTTACTATATCGCCCAGAAAATTGTTTTCGCCCCCTCAAATATAAATTGTTACTAATCGCCCCCTCAACATAAAAAAACGCCCACATGGGGGCGATATCGCCCCGTTGAGAAACACTGGTCTAACTCGAGACTAGCGATTATGTAAGTCATAGTGACACGAGTGAGTTCGATGACGTCAGTTGAGTACAACACGAAAAACTCGAGACTAAGGACAGGAGAGTAATTAGAGATGTAGTGTAAATAATAGCGATAACTTCTCCCCCCCTCCACTCCAGCTAAAAGACTGCGGTTTGTTTTGTTTAAAACAGATATGTGAAAATGATTAAAGTATAAAATTCATCGAATCTATTTAAATTAATTATTATTTTTTGTTTGTTTTTTTGTAAAGTTTAAAATTTAAATATTATTTTAAATTTATATCATACATAAAATTAAACAATCGTAATCTGTACTATGTTTTTGATTAAAAACGGAAAACAGATTGAATCTAGCGCGGTTTTTAAACGAGATATCGCAATTTAACAAATTATGCAAAAAATACAAATAATGCGACACACGGTAAAATACATATAATTAATTTACTTAAATCGGTAAACAGAAAAGGGTTAATTAATTAATAACACGTAAATAGGGGCCATTTTTCCGTAAACTCCTCCGGGGGGCGTCATCCTTTCTGGGCAGATTTCCCATGTGCGGCGTTGACACACAGGAATAAAACCAAATAAAAAATTATGAAAATGAAAATTTTCAGTAAACAATTTTTGTTTTATTTTCTTAAAATGATGAGTGAATAAAAACGGAAATTATTATTGACATGGATATTATATTTTGGAGATTTAATTTCAACAATATTTTTTAAATCAATATTATGATCGCAATAATTCATTAACGTTACCAGCACGTATAACCTTCATCACCATAAACAGGTGTATCACTAGGAAGACCTTCACACCAACAAGCAAAAAAATAGCAATATCCAGTTTTTCCATGTTTCTTCTGACAAAGAGGAGAGCAATAGCCCCATTTATCCGTTATATTGCACGAGTATTTACAGTTTGAATTTTTATGCAAGACATATCCATTCTTCAAACCATCAACTTCTGAAAAATACAAACATTTTAAAATGTCTATTATGATTACTAAATATTTAAAACAGCAAATAATATAATTCGAAAATCTAAGACTTTATTTCACTTAACAATTATTTTAAGCTACAAACTAATATATAATCTTTTTCCTCGTTCAGAGAGAGAATATGTACGGTACCTTGATTTAAATAAGTTATAAATATAAACACATAATAATTGTAAATTTACTGTAATCATTTCAAATCAATGATTGAGGATGTGTAAGTTCTTAAAGCCCTTTTTTACTACATAGTCTTTTTTAAAAGTATACAGTAATACCTCGACTTACGCTACCCCGACTTACGCGAACCCGGAGTTACGCGATTTTCAAATCTCGCCGATTCGTCTTTTTTCNGTTTTTTTTATTAGTATTGACTTGACACGAAAAGAAATGTCATCTACTCGTGGTCGAAAAATTCGTTGTCTTCTCAAACAACGTCTTTCGGCTCTTTCTAACTCTTCGATAGCGATAAGAATTGCGTATCCGTCAGCCATTTTTACTTTCGTGTAGAGATCTACGTGCGGCTAGAGATCCAGATGCCACAACGCGCTGATTGGTCAGCTGAATGACGTCAACCTACGAAAATCGGTAATATTGAGCGACTAGCCTAAACTTTGTATTGTTGTTGTTGTTATGAGAGCGAGCAGACATTATATAATAGTTATAGACATTTCATCTGAAACTTAATAGAAGGCACTTATTTATAATTTCACTAGCTCTTGTGTGTATTGACATTAATCGAAAATTTTGCAATAATTTTAACATAAAATTACGTGATATCAAAGATTTTAATGCTGAGACATTTTTAAATATCAAGAAACAGATAAAATATAATACAAAGTAATTTTTTGCAGACTAAATTACTTTTTATCATCTCTTTGGCTTAATTTATTTTCATTAGCCTAACCTACTAAGAAACAGATAAAAGAAGTAACTTCTTTTATCTGTTTTGTATTTTTGTAAGCTTTTTTGTACATTTACTATAATAATAAAATAATCAAAAACAACAAATGTAAATTGCAAATTAAGTTTTTTTTNACTTCGATACAAAAATGAAAATTTGTGAATTGGCAAAGAAGTTTGATCTACCGGAATCGACGGTCAGAACAATTATAAAAGGTAAAGAAAAAATTCCCGAAGCTGCGAAAAATGCTCAATCTTTAAATTCAAGCATCATTCGTAAACGTCACGGTATTATCGCTGAGATGGAAACAATATTAAAATTATGGTGTGATAAACAAGTAATTGTGAAAAATTGTATAAAAATATAATTTGTTATAGCCTATATATGTATTATTTAAGATTTTTTCTAAATTATTGTTTTTTTTTTAGTCTCCGGCCCCAATTAAAAATTATTTGTATTTACATGTGAAATTATACCCCGACTTACGCGAATTCGACTTACGCGGTTATCGCTCGTCCCACCTATCGCGTAAGTTCGGGGTATTACTGTATTTAATTTCGAAATATCAATATTAAAACAACAAATTACTTTGGAGTTAAGTCATTGAAAGAATAAAGATGGGAAGTTTCAAAATAGATTTAAATAACTTTTGCAACAATACGCTAATGAATATATATTTAAAACGAGCAATTATTTATTGTGACATAGTCACAATACCGGGCTGCGATTTTTAATCATATTTTTAATTTATTCAATTTAAAATATATGCTTCTATCTCAAATTAGTAGTGGCTTGCCCCTGAACGTCATACTTTCCTGTAGCGATAGAGTCGTGCCGGCCATCTATTAATTTAATTAATTAACTGCTTTCAGGGGAAAAGTTTTGAATTGATTTGAAGTAGCATAACTTCCGGTTTGCATCGAAAGTTCATATATACTTAATCAGGGCTTCATGCCCCTAATATTTCCATATTTGGTCTCTGCTTTTATCTTTCCATCTCTGTTTTTGAGATTTTGGAAAGACAGTGGTAATTTATAAGTTTACAATTTTTTTTCAAATTTCAGCCAAATTATACAGATTACTTTAAGAGATTCTGATACACGGTACACTTTAGGCTTCGTGAGTAGAATGAAGCATGAGATGTATAAAGAGAAGGTAGATTTCTGTGATCAATCTACTGACCAGATAATAATCGCTACTGCAGAAGATAGAGAAATCAAGGAAAATATAGACGCACTACATTACATACAGTTTACTGTAGAGGCTCAAAAATGTGTCGATACTTAGGATCTGAAAGTGACTACATTGAAAAAGAACTGGTTCTTATTCAATGTGATTTTTGATTACAGGAACACTTAAAAAGTGTAATTTATCGAGGATATGTTGAAATTTCGCAGCTTTGAAAGGCATCATAACACTGCAAGTGAAAAGCATTGCAGAAGATCGACTACAGTCGGTCGTCTAAAACACTGTTTATCAGGTTCAGGTTTTCCATTTACGGAATTGGATCTACATTGAACAGTATCCTGCAGCGAAAGCATGAGTGTTTTGTGTAAATAATTCTTGTAGAAATGACTCTTATGCTAATTTGTTGCTTGCAGCACTAAAAATGTTATAATGATAAGTTTTATTTGTACGGAAATGTCTTTCGCATATCCTAAACTGTCACCATGCCGGATTTTGTTTGAATTGGACTATCACCGTAAGTATCTCTCTACACAACATTATTCAGGGATACTTTAATAACGATTACGTGGTAATCTTTATTTCAAAAAAAAATTTATGTCAAAGATAGCAAAATAATATATAAAAATATCAGCAATTTAAATTTAATTTACACAGAATCATGTTTTTATTCAATGCATAAAAGCAATAACTAAAAATATATCGTTTTATTATTTTCTTTTAAAGTTACGCTAACTTCTCTCCATTCTTTAGTAAAGCATTTTAAAATTAAATTTGTATACTTTAACACATTTTCATAAAAATTTCAATCTATATTATTCAAAAAATATTTTACAAATAATAAAGACCGAATTATTTATTTCAAGACTATTTATATAATTATAACGCAAAAATTCGTTTTCTATTTTTATCCTTTTAAACAGAAGTCTGTGTTTAAAAGTTTTAAAAACTAATTAATATTGAAAACTAATATTTTACCTTTTCCAATACTAAACTTAATTACTGCTATAAAAAATTTATAATATTGTGGAATATATTTTAAGGCCGATTCATTATAAGTAATTAACAAATATAAATACATACTTGTATATACATATAAAATATACACATAATAAATGATAGTAACAGTAATAATATTATAGTATACATGTATTCATATACGTATATTATTATTATTTTTCATACATAGGTATAATATAAAAAATAATAACATAAATGAATATGTTAACATGTGTAATGTCTACAAATACATATTATTACTGCTATATATATAATCATACAATATAACATTATTATATATACTTATTTTTAAGCTATATTACGGCAGTATTAAACGATATAGGTTATAGGCTAAACGTTTCTAAAAACTTTTTAAACTTTAAAACACCTACCAATTAGAAGTGCAATCAAAAGCAATAACAGAAGCTTCATTTTGAATTAATTTATCAAAACTGTTAGCCACTTAATAATTAGATTTAGTAATTATATACTAAAATAAATCTTATCCAATATTTTCAATTATATCACGTACAGTAATTATGTGAAAGTCAAAAGTTATTAAACACGCGCTAGATTTCTATTTTATCACATTTCCGTTTTCTTAATTGGTGTATCGGTAGCNCAAAAATGAAAATTTGTGAATTGGCAAAGAAGTTTGATCTACCGGAATCGACGGTCAGAACAATTATAAAAGGTAAAGAAAAAATTCCCGAAGCTGCGAAAAATGCTCAATCTTTAAATTCAAGCATCATTCGTAAACGTCACGGTATTATCGCTGAGATGGAAACAATATTAAAATTATGGTGTGATAAACAAGTAATTGTGAAAAATTGTATAAAAATATAATTTGTTATAGCCTATATATGTATTATTTAAGATTTTTTCTAAATTATTGTTTTTTTTTTAGTCTCCGGCCCCAATTAAAAATTATTTGTATTTACATGTGAAATTATACCCCGACTTACGCGAATTCGACTTACGCGGTTATCGCTCGTCCCACCTATCGCGTAAGTTCGGGGTATTACTGTATTTAATTTCGAAATATCAATATTAAAACAACAAATTACTTTGGAGTTAAGTCATTGAAAGAATAAAGATGGGAAGTTTCAAAATAGATTTAAATAACTTTTGCAACAATACGCTAATGAATATATATTTAAAACGAGCAATTATTTATTGTGACATAGTCACAATACCGGGCTGCGATTTTTAATCATATTTTTAATTTATTCAATTTAAAATATATGCTTCTATCTCAAATTAGTAGTGGCTTGCCCCTGAACGTCATACTTTCCTGTAGCGATAGAGTCGTGCCGGCCATCTATTAATTTAATTAATTAACTGCTTTCAGGGGAAAAGTTTTGAATTGATTTGAAGTAGCATAACTTCCGGTTTGCATCGAAAGTTCATATATACTTAATCAGGGCTTCATGCCCCTAATATTTCCATATTTGGTCTCTGCTTTTATCTTTCCATCTCTGTTTTTGAGATTTTGGAAAGACAGTGGTAATTTATAAGTTTACAATTTTTTTTCAAATTTCAGCCAAATTATACAGATTACTTTAAGAGATTCTGATACACGGTACACTTTAGGCTTCGTGAGTAGAATGAAGCATGAGATGTATAAAGAGAAGGTAGATTTCTGTGATCAATCTACTGACCAGATAATAATCGCTACTGCAGAAGATAGAGAAATCAAGGAAAATATAGACGCACTACATTACATACAGTTTACTGTAGAGGCTCAAAAATGTGTCGATACTTAGGATCTGAAAGTGACTACTTTGAAAAAGAACTGGTTCTTATTCAATGTGATTTTTGATTACAGGAACACTTAAAAAGTGTAATTTATCGAGGATATGTTGAAATTTCGCAGCTTTGAAAGGCATCATAACACTGCAAGTGAAAAGCATTGCAGAAGATCGACTACAGTCGGTCGTCTAAAACACTGTTTATCAGGTTCAGGTTTTCCATTTACGGAATTGGATCTACATTGAACAGTATCCTGCAGCGAAAGCATGAGTGTTTTGTGTAAATAATTCTTGTAGAAATGACTCTTATGCTAATTTGTTGCTTGCAGCACTAAAAATGTTATAATGATAAGTTTTATTTGTACGGAAATGTCTTTCGCATATCCTAAACTGTCACCATGCCGGATTTTGTTTGAATTGGACTATCACCGTAAGTATCTCTCTACACAACATTATTCAGGGATACTTTAATAACGATTACGTGGTAATCTTTATTTCAAAAAAAAATTTATGTCAAAGATAGCAAAATAATATATAAAAATATCAGCAATTTAAATTTAATTTACACAGAATCATGTTTTTATTCAATGCATAAAAGCAATAACTAAAAATATATCGTTTTATTATTTTCTTTTAAAGTTACGCTAACTTCTCTCCATTCTTTAGTAAAGCATTTTAAAATTAAATTTGTATACTTTAACACATTTTCATAAAAATTTCAATCTATATTATTCAAAAAATATTTTACAAATAATAAAGACCGAATTATTTATTTCAAGACTATTTATATAATTATAACGCAAAAATTCGTTTTCTATTTTTATCCTTTTAAACAGAAGTCTGTGTTTAAAAGTTTTAAAAACTAATTAATATTGAAAACTAATATTTTACCTTTTCCAATACTAAACTTAATTACTGCTATAAAAAATTTATAATATTGTGGAATATATTTTAAGGCCGATTCATTATAAGTAATTAACAAATATAAATACATACTTGTATATACATATAAAATATACACATAATAAATGATAGTAACAGTAATAATATTATAGTATACATGTATTCATATACGTATATTATTATTATTTTTCATACATAGGTATAATATAAAAAATAATAACATAAATGAATATGTTAACATGTGTAATGTCTACAAATACATATTATTACTGCTATATATATAATCATACAATATAACATTATTATATATACTTATTTTTAAGCTATATTACGGCAGTATTAAACGATATAGGTTATAGGCTAAACGTTTCTAAAAACTTTTTAAACTTTAAAACACCTACCAATTAGAAGTGCAATCAAAAGCAATAACAGAAGCTTCATTTTGAATTAATTTATCAAAACTGTTAGCCACTTAATAATTAGATTTAGTAATTATATACTAAAATAAATCTTATCCAATATTTTCAATTATATCACGTACAGTAATTATGTGAAAGTCAAAAGTTATTAAACACGCGCTAGATTTCTATTTTATCACATTTCCGTTTTCTTAATTGGTGTATCGGTAGCTCTTATCGGAAATTTTCTTTCATTAATTCATACAATTTGTGAAACAAATTTTATTGAAAACAAAAAAATTTCATAGCTAAACTTTATGGAAAACATCTTTAACAATAATAAAACAACTTATATTTAAATAAATTTTGAAACTTTTAATTTATAAAACTTAACGAGAATAAACAACTTTAAATTTTTAAGTGCGTTTTTCAGGCAGACAACTGCATTTCCTAACTGCGGATGTTTATTTGTAATTAATGAGAAAAGCAAAAAAATTATTTTGATAGTATTATACTAATTAATATACATGTTATATTATGAAGTTGTATAAAATAAAAAATTGCAAAACATTTAATACTGTATTACATTTTGCAATGAAAAAGTTTTTCCCCCTTTACTATTGCTATAATATCCGAATCAGATGATGTGAAAAGATTTGTTCTACTCATAATAGGACGTTTTCATTGTTGACGTTTGTTCAGTATACCAATAATTAAGCTTTATTATTATTTTTTCTTATTATAGTTATGCTCTTTAAATGATAATACAGGAAATTCACGTTAGTTCGAAATTCAAGACACGAAATAATCGCGACTTCGAATTATCGAGTTTCGAATTATCCGAGATTTAGTTATATCAGTATAGTATGCCAAGTGCCACATAACCGATGTAATTTATAGGGCAAATAAAATACAGTCGATCCCCTATAACGCGGGTTCATATAATGCGGATTCGTATATCGCGACGAAAAAATTGCGACCGTATTCGTATAAAGACTCTAAAAGAGACTCGTAAAATGCGGTAAAACGTCATCGCCGACTCGTGTAGCGGCAGGATTGGTCGAATCTGGACCAATAGTGGACGAGCAGCCGAACTACTTATATGCTACAGAGAGTTGAGTTTACTATCGTCTGTACTGCATATAAATTAGGTACCGTAAGTCTAATACGGTACTGTAATTTTATACATTTCTTGTCAAAAAAACATTTCTTATTCAACGGCCATAAAAATTATTTATATTAATGATGTCTCCAAAGTTCAACGAATTTTTCGCAGAAAAATAACTTATCAGAAATCGCACGCCGTTTGGTGCGCTGCTCCGCGACGAAAACAAGCTTAAGCAAAGGCGACGTCGAACGGTGCACACTCGGTAAGTAATCCTACAATTTTTTGTTTATAGCATAGTTTATACGGATTATTCCCAAAAAAATTATTCGTGTCTTGGAAATGTGGAGTCGAATTAGTCTAGAATCGATTAATCTTATGGAAGAAAACCTTTCAAATATCCGTAGTCCGTAAACTTCACAAGTGTAGGGCTATGATTGGCTCGTATTTAAGGATTCCTACAACGTGAAATTCTTATAAAGTGGAACGTATATACCGCGTTATAGGGGGAGACTGTACGGATACCTATATAGGACACTATTTTCGTTAATAAAAAATTAATAGAAATAATATAAATGCAAAGGTAAAACAGTATGTTTCTGGTGAGAACCTTTAGGTTTTATAAAAAGTAAAGCTGAATTTCTCGAAATGTACCCAAATTATTTTTTAAGTGACAATCGCGAAAAAACAAAAAATAAATGAAATAGAGGAGTTTATTGAATCTGTTCGACCACATCAGTGTCATGTAAAAATACGCTGTATTTAAACAACGTTTTTGGGTGGCTATAGGTGCTAAATTTCAAATAACAAGTAGGTCTAGTAGAATCGATATATAGGCATAGAATTTAGATCACACGTTCTTTATTTGAATTCGGAATACAAGTCTATTAATTTAAATTTTCTATATTACAGCAGAGGAAACGGAAAAAAATGAGAAGTACTGTACAAAGGGATAGATATATGAGAAAAAAAAATAAAATTTAGCACTGTTAGTGGTAGTGGCGTTTCCTATTCGGCCAGAATTTTTACATATGTGTGTTCTGGCATAAAAGCGTAAAATAGAAACTGAACTGAAAACTGATTTCTGATTCACAATTTTGCACGTGTGTGTTCCTGGCATAACAATGGAAAGATCTTTTGTTTGGAGATAAACTATTTCAATTGTTATGGAAATATTTTAAATTAAATTTAATCGAATTTTCAATCTCCTCATAAATTAGAATAAAAAATCGAAAATAGTTTATAACCTGAGAAAAGAAAGCTTCACTTCTATCGAATCTTGGGAAAATTTAAGTGAAGATATTTCGAGTGAAACAGAAGAATTCTCAGATGAATTATTCGTAGAAACTGAAGATTCGGATAGCAAAGTTGATCACACCATTCCTATGGATGATGAAGAACATGAAACTGAAAATCCTCATCAACTCGAAGAAAATGGCGAAACGAACAACGCTAAAACATCAGTAATGGAATTAGAAAATAAAAAACAGAGTTTATACCAACCAGTAGTTTCAGTTCTCCAAATGATTTTTTCTTTCATAAGAAAAAGAGGCTATAGTTCAGACGATTTACAGTCACAAAATCCTGCAAAATTTCACGTCAGATATCTAATTTTAAAAAATTCAGCTTTTTGATTTTCTAAAATATCATCTATGTGAAGAGTTTAATAGAACAAAATTAATGAAAAATTGAGAGTTTATCAGACGAATAAAATTTTATTTTAAACTGAACTGTCATTTCATACGTCTATATTGATAATTCGTTTTCTAAACATATATAAACAAGTAATTCCTGATTGATTTCAGTTTGTTTCCTTTGATTTCACATTATATTATTATAATGTGAAATCTAAAGAGCATTTGTTAAAATTTAATGCCAAACATTTACAAAAAGTAATTTTGTCATTTCTCATCTACAAAATTTATCTTCGGTTGAGAAATTTAAATACTGACAAGCGGTATAGGGTTTCTGGGAACTTAAATTTGAAAAATATAGTTTAATTCAAATAATTTATTAATTAATTGTATATATCTAAAATGTTGAAAATATATAGATACTAGCTGTTACCCGCGGCTTGGCCCGCGCAGATTTTGCAAGCAAATCCCATTTATATTCAGTATTTCAACAACCATAGTAATTGTTATATAACACCTACCGCTGAGAATGATAAGAATTGCCGATAATCAAACGAAATGCTTTCAATTTGATCAATTTTCTGGAACGTTTACAATCGTTCTATAATCGAACCAATATGCAATAACAAATTCGAATTTAAAACGCTTCGAACATTTGGTTAAAAAATCGAAATAGATGAATATATTTATAACACCGTCTGAAATGTTATCAATTTAATACACCTAAGTACTCAATGAAGACTAAACGTAATTAAAAACAAAAAAATCGCATCTAAAATAGTACCGTGGAAACCATTCTTCTGGTTAAGCCTTAATCTTCTCCCTCTCCCCCTGCGGGAGAATTTCGAAAAATCCCTTCTTAGTGTGCATTCTCATGGCCTACCCTACTAAAACGCAGATAAAAACAAAATATCGCATCTAAAATAGTACAGTAAAAGCTGTTCTTCCGGTTAAGCCTTACTAAGGTGGAGGGGAGAGATTATCTCCCTCTCCCGTCCGCCTAGGAATTTCGAAAAATCCGTTCTTAGTGAGCGTTTTCATGACGTACCCTAACTGTGTATCAAATTTCACCTCTTTAGGTTCAGCGGTTTGCTCTGGGCGATGATGAATCAGTCATTCAGTCAGTCAGTCAGGACAAGTAATTTTATATACAGTAGACCCCCTATAACGAGATACGTTCCTCGTTATACGAATTTTCCGTTGTAGGAATCCTTAAATACACGAGCCAATCGCAGCCCGACACGTGTGAAGTTTACGGACTACGGCTGATTGAAAGGTTTTCTTCCATAAAATTAATCGATTCTAGACTAATTCGACTTAACATTTCCAAAATACGAATAATTTTTTGGGAATAATTCGTATAAACTATGCTATAAACAAAAAATTGTAGGATTACTTACCGAGTGTGCACCGTTCGACGTCGCTATTGCTCAAGCTTGTTTTCTTCGCGGAGCAGAGCACCAAACGGCGTGCGATTTCTGATAAGTTATTTTTCTGCGAAAAATTCGTTGAACTTTGGAGACATCATTAATATAAATAATTTTTATGGTCGTTGAATAAGAAATGTTTTTTTGACAAGAAATGTATAAAATTACAGTACTGTGTTAGACTTACGGTACCTAATTTACATACTGTACAGACGATAGTAAACTCAACTTACTCGCCTAAACTCTCAGTAGCGTGGCGCTGGACAGTGGAAAGTATATACCGTGGTACCTCAGGATACGAAATTAATCCGTTCCGAAACTGAGATCGTATCATGAAAATGTCGTAAGCTGAATCATTTTTTCCCATACGATTACATGTAAAACCAAATAATTCGTTCCAACACGAAAAACACACTCAAATTAAAGCTAAGCTGTACATTTAAAAAAATAACTATAGTAAGGAAAACACTGAAAAATGCGTTTTGTAGTTGTAAATGTATAAAAAACCATAATAGAATAATAATCGATAAAAAAAATGTAGTTTTATTTTCACTTTACCTTTGAGGATAGACAATGGTGGAGGTGTAAACTGCTGGCGGAAGAGAGGGAGAAGGGAAATGATACTAAAACTAAACTTACATAACGTAATGTAACAATAACTTAAAAATAATTTAACACTAATTTTTTAATCTTTTCTGTTACATATTTTTGTTAATTTTTTATTCACTAATTTTTTGCTTTCTTTCCTTCACTTCCACCAGCACTTTCAATAAATAGAGGTCGCTTGGTAAAATACTGTATCTGTCAAAGAGGTTTTGGCTTTACCTACTTTTTAAAATGTTTCTAAAATGACTCAGGCAAATGTCATTACTCTGAGCAGCAATATGGCCAGTGTGAATCTTTTTGCAATGTTTCTTTTCAATAAAATCAGTCACTTTCTGATAATACCTCGAGATTTCTTTTATCGAGCGAGATCCTTCCACGACGAAGCAAACACGTGGACTGATACCAATGAACAGAAGTGAATAAGAAATGGCACTGCGAACTAATGTAACGTCGTATGGTGAATTTTTGTTCGTATCGTGGAGCAAAAATATGTTCGAATTTCACGTCGTATCCTGAAAATTTCGTATGCTGGGGCGTTCGTATCCTGAGGTACCACTGTATATAGTTAATCGCAGCTTCCTGCTGGTAAGCTTTCCTTATCTGGTCTGGACTTTCATCTATCTCACTCTGTTATCAAGATTAAGGAAGGAAGGATAGACAGAAGCCGGATGCCAGTTGGAATTTATAACTTTACAATATTTCAAAATTGCAGCTCAGCAAAATATATAGGTTTTCATTTAGGAAGTAAATTTCAAATAATTTGATTCTAATGCACATTTTTTTTTTTTACTATTCTGGTCTCCAAAATTGTAGTGCGCATTAGAATTGGGCACAAAGTCATCTTAATATAGCCTCATTGGTGTGTTTTGCTCTTCACTTTGTGTAGTAGTTTGTGTGTGTGTTATATTATCGGTGTAGATATATATCTCTTACTACTACTGTTTTAATTTTGGTTTTTGAGTGATTTTGTAGTCTTTTGAACTATGGGAAGCCAAGTGAAGGATGTGTCTTTTATGAAGCTAAGTTTTAAATAGAGAGTTATCTGCTATGTTGAAGAATATGTATATAGGACATCCTCATTAATTTAAACTCGGATAGTTCAAAATCCTGTTAGTTTGTAACTGCTTTTGTTTCAGCCAGGGATATAGAGATTACAAATCTGGTTAGTTTGAATTATGGCTACTTTGAAATTTGAAGTGAAAATTCTGTCCGAATGTGATGAGACTTTGTTAACTCGTTTGTTTTGATCAAAGTTCTTCCATGCAATAAGCAAACAGTAGCCCAAGAACAACTCTAATCTGGTCAATATGGTTTTGCTTTTATAGTAACACATTTTCAGATTTCACCTTACTCATGGACTACCCTTTTTTTTCTCTTATTTCATAAAATATGGCTGGTTTTTGNGTATTTTGGAAATGTTGAGTCGGATTAGTCTAGAATCGATTAATTTCATGGAAGAAAACCTTTCAATCAGCCGTAGTCCGTAAACTTCACACGTGTCGGGCTGTGATTGGAACGACTCTTAAGAAATCGGATTCCTAAAAAATGGAACGTATCTATGATCTTATAGGGGGTCGACTGTATAATACTGTACAGACGATAGTAAACTCAATTTATCCGCCTAAACTCTCCGTAGCGTGGCGCTGGACGGCGGAAAGTAGTTCGGCTGCACATCCGCGATGACGTTTTACCGCGTTTCACATGTCCCTTTTAGCGTCTTTATACGAATATTGTCGCAATTTTTTCGCCGCATTATAGGAATCTCCGTTATAGAAACCCGCGTTGTAGGGGTCTACTGTATTTAGATTAATGTAATTTATGATGGCACTTAACATTCGGTAAAGAGAAAAGAAGAAAAATAAAAAAAATCGAGAGACGCCTAGGCATAGGCAGCAATTCTCGTCGAAAGGAAACGGCCGAATTGGTATTTAGTTTCGTTTTGTTTTTGAACGTTTATACAGAAATTCAGTTCCATGCGTGGTTCCTTTCCTTTGCTTCGTTTAACATCAATCTTCGGAATGTCAAGGTTATTTTTTTAAACTCTCTGCCCTGTAGGCACTAAAAGGATCTCTTTTAGCAAACTCATTAGGGGTTCAGACAGGCCCATAATGGGGTTGCCGGGTGTTGAGGGACGGAGCCCGACATATCGGAACGAAAAAGTCTTGGGGATTTTTTAGACCCGTCTGGATTCGACCCCAGGTCCCGCAGAGCGACAGGTTGCCACCTTGAACCCTCAGCTATTTAATTGTCAGTTTACAGAGTTATCTATTTGTGGATGGCTTACAAAATTTTCTCTAATATATAGTTTGTTTGTATTATCTAATTTTAATTTTTTTTTAAATAATATAAAGCTACCCCAAAAAAATATAAAAATATAGAATCATCAGAAACAAAACTTCTGCCTTTCAAATTTCTGTTATAAAAGATTTTCACTTGTCAGCATTCTTATCAGAGACCAGTGCCGGCCCGAGGCAAGTTTTAGGATGAAACGAGATCTTATTATGGCGCCCCCCTTTGTTGCCCCTAATTTATACCCTTCAATTTTCTTTACCACTGAGGAGCCTCTTAGGATTTTGCGCCTGGAGCAGTTGCTCCGTTCGCCCTATGGTAGGGCCGGCTCTATTCACGAGGATTGTAGAGTAAACGACTAGATACTGCATGTAAACTTCCCGTTAGAACAATGGGCTTTTGGCATTCAATTCTACCGATGTTTTCCAAACGCAAACGCTAGGCAGACGGATGCCAATACGTGCGTGAGATCTAAATTTAAAATCAGGCTTTACCACCACACAATCTGTAACAAAACTTTATTATACGTGGCCAGAGCAACCGTATGGTAATCACCATTCTCTGGCGACATACGAACAAAAAAGAGAATTTTGCACGCTGAGAACACCGGTTATGGATAGTTTTGCCAGTCAGTCTTGCCGCCACAGCTACGCCTCCTTCAGTGTCTATGACACAAAACTAGCGGGGAAAGATACATGTTGGCCAGAGCGTGTGGTAGTTTGTCGGGATAGCGCTGGATTCTCTATGGCATACTTAGTCATCACTGGTTACAACGTTGGGAGTAAACGGTCCAACTTACTTTCTGCGAGAATAAAGACGTTTTACCTTATCAATGGAAATTACAGTTTCTTTTTCATTTATGCTTAGAGTAAATATCTTGGTACCATGTAAGAGGTCTTTACAAATCTTTACAACCTTCATACGATGAACATTACAAAGGCTTCTTTACCGCGTCACAGCGGATAAATACGCGGAACACGACTCCGGTTCTTTGTGGATAAATGGGTTGCGATAGAAGCGGTGCGATAAACTTTAGAATGAATGCATTCTGTGTAACTTTCTCATTCGAAAGGAAGATATTTGCACGGAATTCAGCGCTATCTTTTAGTTTCAATTGAACATATATAAGGGTCGTGCCGTGACATTTGATGATAGGGAAGCTGTTTCTGTAAGAAGCCGACATCCAGGGGCAATCAGTCAATTGCGCGTCAGTGATGGTCTAGGGTCCATTCGTATCGTTTATTCGATAAGCCAGTAAAAACCGTAGACTTCTCTAAATGCATTTTTAATATGACAAATACATTCCGATTTGCTAGCCACGATATAAGGGCTACAATTAAAAATAAAATAATAAAAACTTACTTAGTGAAATAAAATATGTGGTGGATGTACTGGTGTGAAATGTTCAACGCGGACAGGTAAACACATACACGTTTTACCAATTAAACGAGTTTAATTTCGCGCTGAATTTGAAATATATATACAGAATAGGTTAGATTCCTGCTGTTCTTCAAACGGTTCCACAATCTTGAGTAACCAGGTATATCAATAGACCTGTAGTTAATTTCTCGATAACTACCTCCCGACAATTTATTTGTACGCGTAAACCTTAACCTAACTTAAACTAAAAATAGAAAAAGTAGAAGGGGAAATGAGAAGAATTAAAGGACAGAAGGGTACCCAATTTTCCAGTTGGGTTCTCCACCGTTCCTCGTCTCGGCTTCTCTTTCTCGTCTGTTCTCCTCTTAGAATAACTCGGGTCCGTTTTGGGGTTTTTTCTCTATAATCGTCGATCGATCCGCTTCTTACGGCCTCCTTCTGCAGCGCTCCTCGACTTTTCGTTGAAGAGCCTGCTGCCACTCGTCTGTCTCTCTCCGAGTCCGGCCTAAGAATGCTTCTAGAAACTCTTCCCCTCCAGCCTCGTTTTCTCCTTTTGTTCTAACGCTACCCCCTGATGTGTTAGGGGTGAGGCGAGTTCTCGGAAGTCCGAGACAAAGGAACACAGAAATCGGAAAGAAGGAAAATTCTAGAATTTAAATTAAACTAAAACTATACAGACTAATAATAATAATAATAATAATAATAAAACAGGCGTGTAGCCACACTGGTACATACAAAATATTTTTCAATTATATGAATATACTTTTAAAGAAAATTATAATTAAATATAGCTTTGAGGAGCCTCCTAGGACTTTGCGCCTGGAGCAGCTGCTCCGTTCGCCCTATGGTAGGGCCGGCTCTATTCACGAGGATTGTAGAGTAAACGACTAGATACTGCATGTAAACTTCCCGTTAGAATATATGTTGTAGATAACAACATATCTACAAAATAAAATTTCTCTTTCCCCATTTTATGATAAAAAATACATTTTAGATAATGGAATAGATGTATTATCGTTCGGTCATTACAATTTCTACTTTTAATTCTTACAGATATTCCAATATCATCATCATCATCACTATACGGGTTTTTAATAGTATAGAAAAGAAAAACTATTTATGTAATACATAGCATTTGTAGTAAAACTTACTCATGTTTAAAACAAATGTATAATGAGGCAGCATTATTAAAATTGCCAAATAATACACCATATGAATGTAAATTTTTTGTGATAAAAAATAAAATAATATTACCAATATTTAATAAATATTTTTATAAAATGTGATTGTATGAAATGTAATAACAATTAAATATTTTATTTTCTAGAATTTGTTTATTTTAAAAAGTTATCTGAAAATGTAAAAATTCCAAAAAAGGCTTCAGCAGCTGGATATGATATATTTTGTGTTAAAGGCTTTGAAATTAAGCCCAATGAACATAAAGTGATATTTACAGATCTGGCCTTAGAAATGCCAAATAACTGCTATGCTAGAATAGCTCCAAAATCTTCTTTATCATTAAATAATATTATCATCAATGCAGGAGTTATTGACTGTGACTATCGTGGAAACATCAGGGTCCTAATGTATAATTTTGGATCGGAAATTATTATTTTTGAACCTGGATCGGCCATTGCCGAAATAATCTTCGAACAAATTATGCATCCGACTTTTATAGAAAAAACAGATTCATTAGACATCACTGACAGAAATGAAAAAGGCTTTGGAGAATGTAGCAAAATTGCTTTTTCTCAAAATAAAGAATTTGGGGATTGTGACAACATACTCCTTTCTGAAAAAGAAGAAGAAAATTTTGACTGCGATGAAATTACCTTATCTCAAAAAGTAGATTGTAACGAAATTACTTTATCTGAAAAAGAAGATTTTGGAGACTGACAAAAATTAACTTTTTTCTCAAAAAATAATTTTGTACTCAATTCTCATTTTGTAATGTACTTTATTATTTTATATTTACTCAACTATAATGTACTCAAATAATACGTACAGTAGACCCCCCTATAACGCTTAGATACGTTCCACGCTAATCGAATTTTACGTTGTAGGAATGATTAAATATATGAGCCAATCGCAGCCCGATAGGTGGGAACTTTACGGACTAAGGCTGTTTGAAAGGTTTTCTTCTATAATATTAACCGATTCTAGACTAATTCCACTCAACATTTCCAAAACACGTATAATTTTTTGGGAATAATCCGTATAAACTATGCTATAAACAAAAAATTATAGGATTACTTACCGAGTGTGTACCGTTCGACTACGCCGTTGCTTAAAGCTGGTTTTCATCGCGGAACAGCACATTAAACGGCGGCCGCGATTTCTAATAACGAATTTTTCGCATAAAAATAACTTGACCTTTGGAGACATCATTAATATAAATAATTTTTATGGCCGTTGAATAAGAAGTGTTTCTTTCACAAGAAATGTATAAAATTAGTGCTGTATTAGACTTACGGTACCTAATTTACATACTGCACAGACGATAATAAACTCAACTTATTGCCTAAAATCTCCGTAGCGTGGCGCTACGCTAGACGGTGGAAATTATGTATTTAATTATAATAAAGTTACAATAAGTTAATATATAATTATGTATACAGTACTTAATTTATATATAATTAATATATAATTATATGTACAGTATCTAATTTATATATAATTTATATATAATACTGTACAGACGATAGCAAACTCAATTTAGCCGCTCCGTAGCGTGGCGCAGGGTCGGAGGAAAGTAGTTCGGCTGCTCATCCACTATTGGTCCAGATCCTATCAATTTTGTCGCGAAACGACGTTATAGGAGTACTTTATACGAATGTTGCTACAATTTTTTCGCTACGTTATAGGAATTGTGGTTATAGGAACGCACGTTATAGGTGGGTCGACTGTA
Source organism: Centruroides sculpturatus (assembly GCF_000671375.1). NCBI lineage: Eukaryota > Metazoa > Arthropoda > Arachnida > Scorpiones > Buthidae > Centruroides > Centruroides sculpturatus. The sequence continues at coordinate 700,558 of NW_019384418.1, read as the reverse complement.
CTTATATATACCCAAGTATTATGTACTCAAATAATATGTACTCATTTTATAATATACTCAAATAAAACAGCAAATAAAAAAAGCTTTGTTTTTTTACAGAAAATCAAACAAACTATATTGAATTTGATCAATTTTCTGGAATGTTTATAATCGTTCTATAATTTAAAAAGGTTCGAACATTTGGTTAAAAACTCGAAATATAGGCCTATAAAAATATTTATAACAATGTCTGAAATGTTATTAATTTAATATACTTAAGTACTTAATGAAGACTAAACGAACAAAAAATCGCATCTAAAATAGTACAGTAGAAGCCGTTTTTCCGGTTAAAACTTAATCCTCTCCCTCTCCCCCCGCGGGAGAATTTCGAAAAATCCGTTGTTAGTGAGCGTTTTCTTGACGTACCCTAACTGTGTACCAAATTTCACCTATTTAGGTTCAGCGGTTTGCTCTGGGCGATGATGAATCAGTGAATGAGTCAGTCAGTCAGGACAAGCAATTTTATATATATAGATTTGCAGCAAACCTACAAAAATATTACACATGTGTAAGTGGCATGTAACAAATTTATGGGAATAAGGTTTAAATATAAGGGAGCCCAAGTAGGGATGTAGTAGTCATGTGCTAGCGAACCGACATAGTGTGAGTATAGGAGCGAATTACATATAGGACAGATATGTACTTACGAAACATTTCTCAAATGAATTAAATAATTTAAAACTAAAAATAAACACTTAACCTTGAAATTTATTTTACCTGTTACATAATTTTGTTTCCATTTATTGCTTGTCTTAAATTAACAGACGAAACGTTTCCATTAGAGAACGACTTTTTTTTTGTAGTGTAAAATGACGTTTTCTATCTACCCGCTACTTGGTAATTTTTTTTTCTATAATCTAGTGCTTACGCTTTGCGTACTTTTAGTAATATAAGCAAGAAGTTGTGACCTTTCGGGTCGGCACCTCATTAGTACCCTGTCAGGATTGAACACCACCGTGTTTAACGGAACACGGAAGCCGAGACGCAATACTACGTCACACCAGTGGCGTGCCGTCATTGGAAGCGGTGGATGCGCCGCTTTTCTTGTATTTTCTAAAAAATAAATACATATTAATTTTAATTGTATGAAAATAATCACACAATATTTTATTATAACCGCATTATGTATCTTATTACAAATTTCTATACTACACGTGAAAAAAAAAATAAGATTGCTATACTGCATCCAATTCTATCCAGAACCGGTTCTGGGCTGTTAGCAGCCCTCGCCATATTACGTAAATCGTGAGTAGATTTATAACTTAACCGATAACAATTTACTGGTATGTTTTTATGATAGTTCTGTATAGTTGACAGGAGTTTTAAAAAAAATCCATTAAAATATTTGATATATTAATTAATTTTGCTTTTATTCCTCTCTCCCGTCTTGTATTACGGATTTTAATGTTAAACCAGTGATATTACGATTTCGTACGTTCCATCTATAAGGGGATGTAGAAAAAAACGTGTACAATTCTTGAACAATGTTAAAAAATTAACTGTTACATTGGCATTTCCAGTTCAACTAGAGTGACCGAAAAGATGTAAATTTTGGAAATTTCCGTGGACAACACCTGGTCCTAAAACGAATTAGTTAGAAAACAAATGACTATTAAGTTTAACATATTAAGACTTACAGCTATGGTGAGAAACATTTAAAATCTACAACATGCCCCGTCGCGTCCTTTGCGATATACTAATGATGCGACAAAAGAGGCATTTGACATTGACTGGTATCGGCACCCTCTGGATTTGGCAGCTCGCGTGCATGCACGCAACGCACACCTAGCAAGACCGTCTCTGATTCCACTCGTAGGGAGCTATTTGACTAAGTGGACTAAGATTTAGGGTGCGACTATGCAGACGCGAATTTAGAGCGAGCGAGAGGTTGCGAGCGATTTAGTTTTCGCAAAGGAAAACCATGCACAAACGAGAAGCGAGAAATAACGCTAGCGAGAGCGAATTTCTGGTTCTCGCACATATCTGACAGGTTTCGATATTTATCGCGTCTCGCCTCTTCTCGCCACATATTCTCGCTCACTCGGAGAATTCGCTCGCTCGCGTCTGCATAGTCGCACTCTTAAAGAGTAAAGAATATTTTATGTTATTTTTATGTACGTTTCTTTACAAAGCTATATTTAATTATAATTATCTTTAAAAGTATATTCATACAATTGAAGAATGTTTTGTACCAGGTATGTATATTCACCACACATTTTATTTCACAGAGTAAGTTTTTATAATTTTATTTTTATATTNAATGAAGATATTTATCTTAATTATGAAAATATACTAGCATGTTTTTTAATTTTTGGAACCTAACCCTCCTTTTCGTATTAGTTCTTTGTTTCGTATAACACGGATTCGCATAACACGGCAATTTTTTGGAACGTAACTACCGTGTTATACGGGGGTTACCTGTATATAACCCATTGAACGCGTGTCAGATCCAAGGTCTTAGTGTCAGACCGTCCGCGAAACGGTATGCCAAAAACGGGCACTAGAGGCGCCCTAGCGATGATTTTAAATTAGCAATAAATTATTTTTATTTGTAATGCAAATTTATTATTTTTACCACGGAATGGTATAAATAATTATTATATGCCTTGCCTTATTATAATCCTAGATAAACCTTGCGCCGCATGTTTACAATATCCCATGACTTACAAGTCAGTGAACGTCGCACGGGAAATTTGTTGAAAAAATGGCGGATACATTTAAAATCGAGGTTTACAACCGAAGGTAAATAAACAAATTAAACTATTTTAAAGTTTTTTAGAATGTTTAATAGATAAAAATATAGATCCGTATGACGCGATTGGGACTTTAACAGAGCTGTAAAGCATAATGATAGGATCAAAAAAGTTAAAAGAACCGTGCCTCGTGGGAATTTGTAAAGAACACCCACTAGGGGGCGTCCCGGGTTACTACTATTTTGACATTTTATCACGAAAACATTACACATTTTTGGTAGGTAGCAACTAAGTCAGTTGCTGCATATCAAAAATACCACTTTGGCATAAGGGCCACAAATAAAAGAAAAATTCAACAATACAAAACGATTACATATGAAGTATAATGAAACGATTAAAACAAATTCACTAGTCCAAGTAATGTAAAGTTAAACACCAGTGGCGTGCCGTCATTGAAAGCGGTGGAAGCGCCACTAGCCCACTTTCCTTGTATTTTCTAAAAAATAAATACATATTGCGCGATTATTTTCATATTTTAACATACTTTAAATTAAAATTAATATTTTATTATAATCGCATCATGTACCTTATTACAAATTTCTATACTATACATGAGAAAAACGATAAGATTGCTATTGTATATTCGAATATAAATTCGTATATGCATATTCCCAACGGGAGCTCTGTATTGGCGAAAATGGGACAGCTTCCAGGGCGAAAATATTTGAACGGTGTAAAGCAGCCCGATTATAGGCATTCGCGCATGCACTTTACAGATCAGTTTAGCTGGTGGAAGCCACACCAAAACGCTTCCAATTATTCTCTCCGGGACAGGTTCTGGGCTGTTAGACGCCTGCCTACTAGATATTTGGCCCCCCTAGCCCCATTATGCGAATCGCGAGTAGATTTATAACTTAACCCAACCGATAGGAGTTTACTGGTATGTTTTTATGATAGTTCTGTATAGTTGACAGGAGTTTTAAAAAAATCCATTAAAATATTTGATATATTTATTCCTCTCTCCCATCTTGTATTACTTACAGATTTCAATATTAAACTAGTGATATTACAATTTAGTATGTCTCAACTATAAGGGGATGCAGGAAAAAACGTGTACAATTCTTGTACAATGTTAAAAATTAACTGTTACTTTGGCAGCATCATTTACAACGAAATTTAATAAATGAGACGCACAAGGTACAAAAAAAAGGCTCTAGAATTTATATTCCTTAAATTTACGATTTATGTATCCATTGTCATAAAAATTTGTCTTTCCACTTCTTTTCCAAGACTACAAATATTCAAGTTCAAAGTAACAGCTTTCAACTTATTTCTACTTAAATTAATTAAATTAATAAGTAGTTAAATAATTAAGAGATTATTGAATTAGGGACTTAAATAAAACCCTGCTGAAAAAGCAGGAATTTTTCTTAAAAGCTTAACTGAACCAATCCCTAGCCGAGTACAGTGGGGACTGATTTCTTCGTAATATTAGATGTAATAAAGACAGAAAGTTTTCCAGTTCAATGAGAATGACTGAAAAGTTGTAAATTTTGGAATTTCCATGGACACTACCTGGTCATAAAACGAATTAATTAGAAAAGAAATGACGGACAATCTATTAACATTAGTAAATAATATAAAATAAATATTGGAAATTATAACAAGATAATTACGGTTAACAGATATATTATATCTAAATTAATAGATGTTATATGTTTTTTATTAAAGCAAGAATTGGCAGAGGGCATAGGGAATCTATTGAATCTAATAACAGAGGTAATTATATTGAACTTGTTTATTTATTAAGTACGTCAGATAATCTACTAAAAACACATTTAGAGAAGTCTACGGTTTTCACTGGCTTATCGAACAAACGAATACGAATGGGCCCTAGACCAGTGTTTCTCAACGGGGGCGATATCGCCCCCGTGTGGGCGTTTTTCCATGTTGAAGGGCGATTAGTAACAATTTATATTTTGGGGGCGAAAAACAATTTTCTGGAAGATATAGTAAAATATTGTATTAAGAATAATTAGATATTTTAGTCATGGACAATGTCCTTTCAGAATATTTTAAATTTAACATTACAGTAATTTAATTCTAATTATTAAATTTATTAGGAGAGCAGCTAAACCATCTACCTCTAGCCAAACTGATTTGTTATATAGTTTGTTATTAGGCTCAACATAGCCCAATAGATAATCTGACAGATCATTTGGTAATAGAAATGTGCTGGGTTGTTGTTTATTATGTAAATTACACAATCAATCGGCAAGAAGGAAGTGCAGCTACCCATTCTTTCACAGTTAAGAAAATATTGTGGTAATATAAATTAAAACTTTCAGTTGTATGAAATATGTTGTAAATTCCCGATCTTACAATGGTGGAAGCAATTGTTTCCAATCAAACCCCAACCACTTGTAATGTAATCTGAGTAAATTTTCTTTTTAGCGAAGTTTTACATTTAACAAATATTCTGCCAAATCCGAGAGAAAAGAATTTGTTAAAAATAAACTTTCCTTTAAAAAATGCAATTAAAATACTCGAAATATTACATCTATGACGTAAAACTCGTGACGTAACGCGTGACGCATTGCAACGACAAATTCGAATTCGTTCCATTTCGTATTGTTGCCGACGCCATCTTGGAAATTTATGCTTTCCGGAAATTGCGAGTTCTTTTTCCCTCCATTTTAACATTTTTCGTACAAATTTTAATAATGAAAACTCGCGTAACGTAGGTAACTTAATATTTTTCGATTTATATCAAAATTAAATAATTTAAATTAGATACGCTTTAAACCTAGATTTGCGGCCTGTAACCTGTAAGGTTACGGAATGCGTTTTTATAATTTTATTTATTATTACAAATATCTTAGCGATATTTTACAAAAAAAGAGGACTATTTTAGCATTTTAAAGAAAACATTTGCAATTAGTTAATATTCTGACGTAGAACTTATGACGTAACGTGTGACGCATTTATCGCACGTTCCACCGATTCGAATTCGTTCGATTTCGTATTGCCGACGCCATCTTGAAATAGAAAGTTTTCTGGAAATTGCGAGTTATTTTTCCCTCCATTTCGAGATTTTTCGTAAATGTTTAATTACATAAACCCGAATAACGCAGGCAATGTAACGGTTTTTATTTATAAGCGATCAAAATTGAATAATTGTCGATAGAATATTAAATGTAAAAGTCTTAAATTTTTACTTAAAATATTTAAGGTTGTTTCCACTTAGCATCGAATTAAATTATCAGATTATAAATGATATTCGCTTGCATATTGTCTTATATTCTTTTGAATGAAACAATAAATGTCCTGTACTAAAAAATTATTTTAATATTAAATTAATTAATTAGCTAATGAATCATCTCGATCTTTTCTATTCTTAATATTTAAATTCTTAAATTATTCTAGGAAGAAGTATCATTCTCAAATTTTATAATCCACTTTCCAAAGAGACATGGAATCATTTTAAAAACTTCTTGTGCTCAAAAAATTAACAAGAAGCAAAACAAAGGAAAGGTAAGACTTTTTTATTTTCATTCTAATTTGTTATGTATTCTGTACATTGATGCAGTAGAAAGTAGTATATAAAAGTTTAGTATCCTCATTGATGAATCTAAGAATTTATTGTAGTAGAATGATGTTTGAATAATAATTTTATTCATTTATGCCATTTAGAATAATATGAATTACAATTTTACTTAGAAAAATTAATTTATTGTTAAAAAAAGAAAACAGAACTTTACAACTTATGTGTTATTTATTTCAATGATACAGGTAAATTTTTAAAAAAATGTTTAACACACTGCAAAAACAATCCATTCAAACTTCACACCAATGCACTTGATTGGTTAGGTACCATTGGCAAAACTCCAAATTATCTAAAATTATTAGGTAGTCCTCTCAACTGTCGACAGTTATATTTCTGTTTCTATACTTTCCTGCTGACAACACATACATCTCTCTCTGTGTGATGGGCTGGTGTAGCTTGCCTGCCTTGTTGGTTGTACCCAGAGAAGATAATATCTGCTTCTTTGTGTGGTGGTGTTGACCAATGTAATCTGCTCCATCAAACTATCTGTCCATTTGTTTATCACCTCCTGGAGAGTGAATTCCATCACCTCTATTCTGTCTATCTTCCATCTATCTGTGGCAGGGTTATGTGACAAAATAAAGAGACAGGTCTGGAGGATCGAACCCTCCTGAAGGAAGGGATATCTAACAGTTGAGAGTGATTCAGATTCAGGGTCTGTGGTCTCCCACCAAACACAAAATGAAATGAACCCCAAACCTTGAAAAGCACCACAAGGACTTCTTTAAACTCTCTGTATATGCTTCAAAAGGAATAATTTCAAGTCTTTTGAACAGATCTCTGAAAAGTCAACTTTATAAAGATGATCATTTCCTGATAATTCCACTAGCTCTCTTTGATACTTTCTCTAACAATTGAAGGAAATACTGACCCCAAGAATAGTAGTAATGGGGCAATGTATACTCTACCAGTGCCAGTAGTACTTTCTGAAGTTGACTTTTGTTAATCAATTTTTCAGATAATTAACTCTACTGAATAGTGAAAAAATTTTGAATTACTAGTTTGTTGCTCATATGACTAATGCTTTAAGAATTCTTGACCTAAGAAAGTTCATTGTAAGAAAACTTTCATTAATCTAAAATAGTTTTCTGGATCTTATGCTGAAATTCCCTGGTATAGAAAAAAATTGATGGAATCGAAGAATTGAATGACAGGAGTTGGAAAGTGTCAAGGTTGTCCACCCAAAAGAAACTGCCTGAAAGACCTGTCAAATCAAGGAACTGACTTTAGAGTTTTTTTAAATGGGTTGATCGGATAGTTGGTTACATACTACATATTCAGAATGTTTTGGAATGATCCCAAAAAACAAACACTGAAAGACATATAAATAGTTTTGTGATCAATACTAGGGAACTGCCAAACAGGAAGATAACAGAAATGATGCTGGGAAGTTACATGAAGGAAGAGGAAAACAGAGAGTCTCAGTTCAATGCATCCTTACCATACTGTAGTTATGGTTCTTCAGTAATTTAAAGTAAGTAATGTCATCAGACAAAAACACTGAAGGGAAAAAACATCATGGTGGAGGTGTCTCCTAGTCTGTCAATGATTTTAAAAGTTCATTCCAAGATTGAAAGGAAATTCAAAATCCTTAATGAGATCCTTAATTATTGATTGCTGGAGTGTGAGCATTTGTCAAACCATCAATCCATAAATGATGGAATAAAAGTGGCATTATTTCACCTGACCTGGATGAGAAAGGAAATTCAGCAGAATCAGGGATTCAGGCAGTACAGATGTTGCTGTGAAGACTGGCATTCATTGAAACATTCACTTTGTCGGAGTAAACAAGAATTTGTTTGTTTTGTTACTCTCTAACAAAAATAAGTTCTAAATGATTGAGATAGAGTATATTGAGATTGAGAGTAGCTAATATGCAAATAAGTAATATTTCTTTTAGCTAAATTTGGGACATTGATTAAACTCAGTTTACAGCTAAAAATTACAAAATGCAATCATATAAGAGCATAAATTTTCAAACAGTTTATTAAAGACTTTAATAATGCAATAATACAAACTATACCAGTCAAGACAAAAAAGTCATATCACACAATCAGTTAATTCCAAAATATTTTTATTATAGAGTTATTCTTTGCATAAATTCTGAGAGGGATATAATGTATTTACCTACTTTTAATTATCTTTTGTAATTACTGTTTATGTATTATTATTGATATAATGTTAATGATTATAATTATAAAGTCTGTGTGGGTTCACACACACACACACATAGCTTTGGTGTTGTATTTATTGGATTTAGATTTTTTGAACCTTAAAATTAGATAGTGTAATGGCAAATTCTGCTAATACTCCTAAACTTTTTGCATTCACAAAGATCCATAAATCAGGCAACACTATATGAACTGTAATGCCATGCTGCGTACTTGCCTTTTAGAAAATGCTATTCATAATCTATTTAAAGATTATTTAAAAACCTATAGATTATCCAACAGTAAAACAGAGCAAATAATTGATGATTTGTGGTAGTCAACTTATAGGAGATGTTTATATTACAGTCTTAGACTTTATACTGTACCTGTGTGCCACTTAATACAAATTACAACAAATTTTTGCCCTCTTAGACATTTATTACATAAAAGCAATAAGCAAGTCAATTGCAAATTTATCTTGGATTTAAGCACATATTTCATGCTATTCCTCTTTCTTTCACTATGATTACAAGACATATGTTCAAAAGAGAGGGGCACCTGTGGATAGCCTCTTGCCTGGGGTCCTTTGTCAGATATAATATTATTGGAAAAATGATTTTATCAACTCTACCATGTATGCTTATGTGCAAAAGATATGTGGAAGATATCTTTATTATATGGAAAACAAAACCAGATATAAATGGCTTCATACAACAAATGAATGACAATCCTTATGGACTGTATTAAATTAGACCATGCCAGCAACTAAATGGTACATTTTTTTGGATCTTAAAATCAACAATAGAAATTAAAATATTCATCCAAATTTATATTACAAACCATCACACCCACCATTATTTATATCTGCAAGCTCCAATAACCCCTGATGTATACAAAATAGCTGCTTTTAGAGCCCTGACAAAAAGACCCTTTACCCATTGTACAGATTTTACTGAAATGGCAAATGACTATAACAGTTTGAATATATTGCTATAAAACAGGTTACTATAGAAACCTTATCCAGAATTTGGCTCAAACGTACTCTGGTGGTAATGTTCAAGGCTCATATGCTAACAATGGGATAAGAGATAAAACTATAAGAACCCAAACAATATACTCTGTATCTGACTTTATTACATGTAGACCTATTCTGGCCAAAAATATATATACAAACTATATTCTTACTTCATTTTTATGCCTTAATTAAACTGAAGTGTTTATTGAATAGTCATCAGTTAATGTACTGTACATCACTTCATTATTTGATTTGACTATTTCCATTCCAGGATTTTACAACTATTTTTAAATATCCAATATTATAATATACACAACAATATATCCAATGAAAAGCACTCATGCAAAAAAACATATTATCAAGGTGTTTAATTCATAAATAAAAATGATCTGTTAAACATTTCCAGGATATTACTTCTGACCATCAGATTTCACTATTAAACAGATTAGAATAGTGTTTTTCTAGGAATATTTTTCTTTTTTGTTGATTCTTTAATTTAATAAAACAACAACAACACAATTTTAAGTGTACTTATATCTAACATAGTTAACTGTACTTATATCTAAATCCACTAACCGTTTTGGAAATAAAAATCATATAGAATCTGGGTAGTGTAACCTACAATGCATCTCTAAACTAATCAGGAGTTGTGGATTTGAGTCCCATTCTGGACAATTATTTCCTTTGGACAATATCCTTTGGGATAGACAATGGACAATGTCCTTTCAGAATATTCTAAATTTAACATTAATTTAATCCTAATTATTAAATTTATTAGGAGAGCAGCTAAAGCACCTATCTCAAGTCAAATTGATTTCTTATGTAATTAGTTATTAGGCTCAAAAATAACTCAATAGATAATCTGACAGATTATTTGGTGCTAGGAATGTTTATTATGTAAATTACACAATCAATCCGCAAGAAGGAAGTGCAGCAACCATTCTTTCACAGTTAAGAAAATATTGTGGCAATATAAATTAAAACTTTCAGTTGTATGAAATATGTTGTAAATTCCCGATCTTACAATGGTGGAAGCAATTGTTTCCAATCAAACCCCAACCACTTGTAATGTAATCTGAGTAAATTTTCTTTTTAGCGAAGTTTTACATTTAACAAATATTCTGCCAAATCCGAGAGAAAAGAATTTGTTAAAAATAAACTTTCCTTTAAAAAATGCAATTAAAATACTCGAAATATTACATCTATGACGTAAAACTCGTGACGTAACGCGTGACGCATTGCAACGACAAATTCGAATTCGTTCCATTTCGTATTGTTGCCGACGCCATCTTGGAAATTTATGCTTTCCGGAAATTGCGAGTTCTTTTTCCCTCCATTTTAACATTTTTCGTACAAATTTTAATAATGAAAACTCGCGTAACGTAGGTAACTTAATATTTTTCGATTTATATCAAAATTAAATAATTTAAATTAGATACGCTTTAAACCTAGATTTGCGGCCTGTAACCTGTAAGGTTACGGAATGCGTTTTTATAATGTTATTTATTATTACAAATATATTTTACAAAAAAAAGGACTATTTTAACATTTTAAAGAAAAGATTTGCAATTAGTTAATATTCTGACGTAGAACTTATGACGTAACGTGTGACGCATTTATCGCACGTTCCACCGATTCGAATTCGTTCGATTTCGTATTGCCGACGCCATCTTGAAATAGAAAGTTTTCTGGAAATTGCGAGTTATTTTTCCCTCCATTTCGAGATTTTTCGTAAATGTTTAATTACATAAACCCGAATAACGCAGGCAATGTAACGTTTTTTATTTATAAGCGATCAAAATTGAATAATTGTCGATAGAATATTAAATGTAAAAGTCTTAAATTTTTACTTAAAATATTTAAGGTTGTTTTCACTTAGCATCGAATTAAATTATCAGATTATAAATGATATTCGCTTGCATATTGTCTTATATTCTTTTGAATGAAACAATAAATGTCTTGTATTAAACAATTATTTCAATATTAAATTAATTAATAATCATCTTGATCTCTTCTATTCTTAATAATTAAATTCTTAAATTATTCCAGGAAGAAGTATCATTCTCAAGTTTTATAATCCACTTTCCAAAGAGACATGGAATCATTTTAAAAACTTCTTTGCTCAAACAATTAACAAGAAGCAAAACAAAAAAAAGGTAAGGCATTTTCATTTTCATTCTAAATTGTTATGTATTCTATACATTGATGCAGTAGAAAATGGCATATAAAAGTTTAGTATCCTCATTGATGAATCTAAGAATTTATTGTACTGTAGTAGAATGATACTTGAAATGTAATGTTATTCATTCGCACATTCAAAATAATAAGAATTGCAGTTTTAATTAAAAGTAATAAATTAATCCTTCAAATTATATTTATTTCATATCAAGATAAATTATAAACATTTAAGAAAAACATTAGCAGAGAGTTTAAATCATAATATAATCTTGTTTTAAAATTATCAATGAGTAATTAATATGAATTTATAATGTCTACCTATTGATAACAGGATTTATTTTAAAAAATTAATTCTTAGCTTATTTCAATTATCAAATAGTACATACACTTATTTGGGTAATTTTTTAGAATTGGGGCAATTTAACACCATTGCTCATTCATAAAGTACATAACTTAACAACACCCAATACTGAAATTTACAGATTTACACAAATCAAATCACACTACTACACTTAATTTATTTGCATTAATATCTAGAATGCCATTTATATAACCAGAAGTTCTATCTAAGCTGTAATTAACACTCTTATTTTTGCTAAACTCAATGTTAAATTTTAGAAAATGCTACAATTTTAAATAAACCATTTCTTTTAAAAGAAGTTGTTTTATTTCTCTTAGTATATGGTTTAATTTTTATTAAGACATATGAAAATGAAGCTTAACTAGAATTTTAATGTTTGTTTACTTATTTTTATATTAAAAATAGCTGTTTTTTCAACTCTTCTATGTAACTCTTGAATACATTGATGATTCTGACATTTTATTTTTTACATGTTTAATAGATTTAACTGATTGTGAGCACTTAAAGCCAGGAGTTGTGTGACATCATTTAGGCTTCTGACATACCAATAGAGCAGCTATGTGACATGTATGTATGAAAATTACTTTGTGGATAATCAACTCAATGGTAAGTGGCTGGAAGTGATTACATTTATTTGAAATCATTACTATATTTATTCATATTTCAGAATCAATTTTAAATAATGTTCTTTTTTAATTGTTCAGGTTATCTGCTCCACACACCTTCCTTTAGAAAATGTTGATATTGAACTTTGTCACTGCAATCTTTTAACAAACATTTCCATTATGACAAAGAGCATGCAACATTTTCTTCTATAAATGGTCAGTGAACTACTTTACTTTACTTTTATATTCCCGGGACCATTTTAATTTTAAATTTTGTAAAAATTGGCATTCAGAGTTTGATTTGTCTTGATGTTCATTTTGGATTAATTAGCCCTATGTTAATTAAGCACAATAAAATTAGGTTCAAATTTTCTTTATCATATATAATGTAATAGAGATAGCTGTAAAAGCAGATTATAAATTATGAATTATTGTAAAATTTATATTTTAAATAAATAAAGATTCATTCTGTTTAAATTTTCATTCTATATTTTACTATATATGTAAAGAATTAATACTTGTAATTAATAATATTTGTAATTTAATATGTTTGTGATTGCTATGACAACAAAGTATTTAAATTTATTTTTTGAATTTGTTGTACTTCTTTTAAAATCAAACAATATAGTTTTAAAGAACATTAAAAAGTGTATTTGAGAGAGAGTGCTTATTTTTTACTGTTAAACATACAGATAACACCTCATTATAGCAAACAATTTGAAGTCCAATTTGGCCACCTGTAAGACTTAGCTTAAGAACTGTCAATATAAATTTCAGAATATCAAAGGTTTTTTCACTATGCCGAGCATTCCCAATATATCAAAATACTGGGATAAGTTAGACGAAAATGATTATGAAGTTCCATAGATGACTGGACAAAGGGGGCATGTCTAGAAGATGCCTTAGATTAAGGCTGGTGTGGTGGGTGGACTGGATTATTTGTTACCCATGTTAGAATATTCCGGAAGTACCCAGTGAAAATCCATAAATGAGTGGATGACGCCATTGACAGAATCTTTCAGACCATAGGCTAAGAATGCCGCCACCAAATAAGATATGTACGGAGATGATACTAAGAAGTTACAAGAAGGAGAATGTATTTATGTGTTTTATATTCAACGAATCCTTACACTACTTTAGTATTAAATGGATAATATACTTTACTACGCTGTTGTTATGATCCATCAGTCACTGAAAATAATCTTCTCGGACTTCATAATGAAATATGCCAAAGGGAAAAAAATGCAACCCATTTTCATTGTTCAAAAAGCTTCTTTCTACAAGAAGTTAATTCTGAGTAAAAATTAGATGTTGCAAGGGAGTTTATTCCATTAAAATTCTGTTAATGATTTTAAAAGATCATCCAACATTGAAAAAAGTTAAGAAGATCCAATGTTCAGTCCAGCAGGAATAAAACGCATAGCACACATTTTAAGGATGTGCAGAAAGTTATTTTCATCTGGTTTCGAGATATTCAAGCGTGCCACTGTCCCACAGGCAGCTCCTTGTTATTACAGAGACTTTTTGAAAATAATGGAATTATCTCAAAATCTTTATGCAGAGAAACATTGATGTTTCATTGCACATAGCATGTGCATGGACTATAGACAAGATACAATATGTAAGTACAGCACAGATGACATTTTCAATCCTGATGAAACAGGTAGTTTATTCTGCTGCAGAGGAAGCAAAAATGCTAAATAGCGATTAACAGCCATGTTTTATTGCAGTATCTCAAGTAAGAAATGATCTCACATTACACTATGCTGCATTCTTTTATCTTAAGAAAGATCAAGTACTGATATCCACTGTACTGTACATGACATAGATATGGAGAATATGAGACCCTTAATCATTGCAAAAACATCAAGAACATATTGTATTATGTGAACAACGTGTGCTCTATACACTGTAAACTGCCAAGATTGGATGATGGAGAGCATTTTTAATAAATAGTTGAACTGGACACTAGATTAAAAGATGAAACAAAAGTAAAGAGTCAGCTGTCAGATGTCAAGTGCTTGGTTTGAGTCCTATCTGAAAAATGTGCAAGTTGAGTGCTTTATACACTGCTGTTCTACAGCTGATCTTGGAATAATCCATACTGTACAGGCTGAATATTGATTATTTTTTGCAACATTGACTACTATGTCTACAGAAAGATAAACAAGTTGTTGACAAGATTGCTGCAGCATGTGCACATGTCATGAATTTTATCACACTCTATTTTGTCTGGTAGCATTAGAAACCACAAAATGTCACAGGTTCTCTAACAATGGTGTAGGAAAACAAAATTAATGACTACTATTAACCTTTTTCTAGTTCAAAGTATATAGATTATACTAAATAATATTAGTTAATGGTGATGTCCCTTCCATTAACTGTCAGAATTATTATTACTGTTTGAACAAAATATAATTTTTAACACTCTACCAGCAAAAGTATTTATTAACATAACATTATTTCCAGGATTATAATGGATAAAGTTCATGAAAATTATTAAAAATAAGAAACTGCAATCTTAAAATGAAGTATATAGTGAAATTTAACAATTGATATGGTGTATAACTTTCTCTGAGGACAAAATTGACCATTGGTTAACGTCAATAGTTAAAGACGACTTCACAGATAGCGATGCTAATGTGAGTCTCTCATAATATATTTACAAAATTGTTATCTTTAAAAACAAGCAATTATTTATTGTGACATTGTCACAATGTTGGGCTGCAATTTCTAATCATATTTTTAATTTAAAATATATCCTCTCCAACTCAAATTAGTAGTGACTTGCTCCTGGTACATTACACTTTTCCTTTAACAATACAGTTGTGCCAGTCATATCTCTAACACCTTTCAGGGGAAGATTTTAATTGAAATAACGCAACTTCCGGTTTGTATCGGAAGTTCTTATATAGTTAATTGGGGCCTTCTCCCACTAAGATTTCCGTATCGGATTCCCTTCTCGAAATTAAGGAATCACAGATCGAATTTATAGGTCTACTAATTGCAGTCCAATATGTATCTTAATATGTAAATCATAAAACAAAGTAAAAAAATTAAAATAAGTTAATGACAGTGGCATGTTATAGCTTCACGAATCCCATTTGAATTTGAATTACGAATGCCCCACCCAAACAATTGAATTTTTTGTTCATAGGATAACACGCCACTGTTTAACAAAATTATTTTTTGTATATTTTTATTGTTCGATATACTGTTTTGTTTATACTATTGCAAATTTAAATTTGTTTATTAATAATTTTATACAATGTTATACAATACACAAGACTTCTATTCGTAAGAACTGTAATGATACATTAATATAAAATAACACAAGTTTTATACTCAAAATTAATTTAATTATAATGAAAATTTCAATTGCAATGTTACTTTAATGCTATTTTAAATACGCATTCAACAATTTATTTTTATTGCAACTGCCACTTAAACACATACGGCACACTAAATATAGCATAATGGCACCCGTATTCGAATGTTTGAAGCTGTTATAAAATTTTATATTTTTTTATTACGATCGGTAGAAGCTCAAGTAACAAAATTCATATATAAAGACAAAAATTGTTCAACGCTTGTCACGAAAACAAAACACAGTTAAATACAACAGCAGTAGACAATAGGCAAAAAAATAGCTTCATATAATTCTTCATAAGTATTTTTTGCATATTGTATAAAAATACATAAATTTTATAGACAATTTTTACATATTATTCCTAATTTTTTCAATTATTATTATTAATTATTAACCGCGACAAGCAAGTTTTAAAGGATCTAAATAAATACGTTTACAAACAATTCCTTATAAGGTTGTTAAGACCATTCAGTAAATCATTAACTCCAAATACTTATTAATAGTTATATTTTCGGGTGCTTTTAAAGTTTTCTGGCCTTTCGTTTTAGAGATATTATGGCAGTTAATCGCCTGAATAATTAGGTGACAATTTTACAAAACAATTGAGCATAAATTAAACAATAACATGCGAATTAAATATAAAACAGCACGTAAAATATCAAAAATTTAAATTAACATAACATAATTTCAAACAAGTTCTAATTCAATTTTTAGTTTTACATTTAAACATAGAAATGTAATAGATAAATATATACCATATTTAATTGTTATCTTACTTTTGATAATATGATTTTAATTGCATTCTTTATAATAAATAATATAATTATATTTTGATATTTTATCATGGACACGTTACACATTTTTCGTACGCAGCAATTAAGTCAGTTGATGCATACCAAAAAGACCACTTTGGCATCAGGGCCACAAATAAAAGAATAATTCAACAATACAAAGCAATAACATACAAATTATACTTAAAATAAACTAACTACTGTACGCGAAATAATAAAAAGATACACGTTTATCAAAATAGATAACGACATTTTTCTCGTAATACCGAGGACTACACAATACACATATCATGTATGACCGGACATTGGAGTGTCGCTGTAGCCGAGAACGGCCGGCGACGGGTTAGTGTGGGATTCTTTTGGAAGTGACATTTATCTCGTAATATTGAGGACTTTTTCACACTTATAACGTATGAACAGACATTGAATCTCAGAGATTTAATGAATTTTTCGTCGTGAGTAGCTAATATTGAAAGATTTATCCCGAGCCGGATAGATACATCAGACGAGTCGTATATTGGTTATGCCTGCTCTATCTCATCGAGCAATAATTTTAGAATAGAAAAAACTTGTTTTCTATTCTAAAATTAATGCTTAGTCAAACCGTAATTTTACTAGTCTACAGGCTCCATCAGCACTAACAGCACAGACAGGGAAATCAAGAAGATAAACAAGTTGTTTGGATTGTTAAAAGGGAAATCGGTGTTGATACTGAGATATTTTAATGCAAGTTTTTGTCATTTCTTGTTTCTTGTGTTAATAATTTGCAGCAAATTGATTAACATACATCATTATGTAATGAAAGTTAGATATACCCCTTCGATTTACGCTCGTACTTCTAGGGGTACATGTACTGTATCCCCGGTTGAGAACCACTGATCTACAGGATTAGGTTCTTCCTTAACTTTTTGGAAGGTGATATCTTTTTCGATATTTCTTTGTGGTCTCCGACGAGTAGGGGCACGGTATTTTCTTTTCCGAAGACAATAGTGGAGTGCGTAAATGATACATATTCTAATGATTACAGTACCAACACAGTAAAAAATTATCATCGTAATTGGAAGCGAGGTGGCTGAAGTAAGGGAGATATTCGTGTTATACGAAGAAAATGGTTTAAATCATATATATAAATATAAATGTCCTATATAAATGTAATATGTTTTTTCGCTATTCAATTTGATTCCAGAAAATATCCCAATATCTTTTCTTAAAGACATTTAGACAAACTATCAATCCAATGTCATGGAAAATGTTAATAGCTAATAAGTCAAATTAATTAATTCGATGTAGGAAAAGCAATAGACAAAACTTTAAGAAAACCACTAAGTTTTTTTTTTTTAAATTCTAATTAACATTTAAATTTTTATTTCCGGTTCTACTTCATAATTTGACAAAATTTAGTTGTTTCTTTATTATTAATTAAATGAATTCATTAATATGATGCACAAGCATATTGTTGATAAGTCTGATAGATTGATAGAAACCTCAATTAGTTCAGTCAGCATAGAAAATGATGTCTCAACTATAAAATAATCTATAAAGATAATGTTTTTTGCATTGATTCAGATCAGAATACTCCGCAACAACATTTCCAAAGGGTTATTCCGGTTTGTGGAGAAAAAGCGCTACACTGTGTGAAACGTAAAATATAAAATATAAAATTATTGCGAAACGGAATAATTTCTAAAAAATAAACCAATAAATTTGTTGTTCAAAAATTCATTATTATCATTTAAATACATATCGATTTATGTGTAATTTTACATTAAAAAAGTTAGTAAGTTGATAATTGTAATCTGTGTAAAAGTTATTGTTCTTTCCAACATTCGGAAATGCGTAGATTACTTAAGCCTAGTATTAAAGCCTAGTACTGACATGCAGGGGCGTGCCGTGACATTTGATGATAGGGAAGCTGTGCTTCTATAAGAAGCCGACATCCGGGGGCAATCAGTTAATTCTTTCTTTAAATGTATTTTTAATAGATTATTTATCTGACGTATTTAATAAACAAGTTCATTATAATTACCTCTGTTATTAGATCCAATATATTCCATATGCCCTCTAAATGCCAATTCTTGCTTTGATAAAAACATATAACATCTATTTATTTAGATATAATATATCTATTACCCATAATTATCTCGTTACAATTTTCAATATTTATTTTATATTATTTACTAATGTTAAATTCTATTCCGCTTCGATTTCCAAATTGCTTCAAATACGAAAGAATCGACGATTTTTCGTGTCTTTTGCCAGCTAAATTGTCAAAGACATTCTTATTCCACACACTAATTTCACTCTGTAAATGCATTTTTATGCATTTACAGAGCCATTTTATCGTGAAAATATCGAACAAATTTTTTTATTGAAGCGTTTATATTTAACTTAGGCATTGGCCTTTCTCTTTTAATAATGTTTTCTTTTTCATTATATGATCTCGAGCCAAAACTTTTTTAAAATAAATTTTCAATATCGCAATTACATTCCGAATCGCTAGCCACGATATAAGGGCTAAAATTAAAAATAAAATTATAAAAACTTACTTGGTGAAATAAAATGTGTGGTGGATATACATACCTGGTACAAAATATTCTTCAATTGTATGAATATACTTTTAAAGAAAATTATAATTAAATATAGCTTTGTAATGAAACGTACATAAAAATAACATAAAATATTCTTTACTCTTTAAATCTTAACCACTTAGTCAAATAGCTCCCTACGAGTGGAATCAGAGACGGTCCTGCTAGGTGTGCGGTGTGTACATGCACACGGGCTGCCAAATCCCGAGGGTGCTGATACTGATCAATGTCAAATGCCTCTTTTGTCGCATCACTAGTATATCTCAAAGGACGCGACAGGGTTGTTGTAAATTTTAAACGTTTCTCACCATAGCTGTAAAAATCTAAATATGTTAAACTTAATAGATTGTCCGTCTTTTGTTTTCTAACTAATTCGTTTTAGGACCAGGTGTTGTCCACGGAAATTTCCAAAATTTACAACTTTTCGGTCACTCTCGTCGAACTGGAAAAATTTCTGTCTTTATTACATCTAATACAGTATTTCGAAGAAATCAGTCCCCACTGTACTCGGCTATAGATTGGTTCGGTTAAGCTTTTGTTTAAGTAAAATTTCGGCTCTTTCATCAGGGTTTTGTTTATGTCCCCAATTCCCTAATCGCTTAATTATTTAACTACTTCTTAAGTAGAAATAAATCGAAACCAGTTACTTTGTACTCGAATATTTGTAGTTTCAGGAAAAAGTGGAAAGACAAATTTTTATGACAAACGGATACGTAAATCGTAAATTTAAGGAAAATAAATTCTAGAGCCTTTTCTGTACCTGGTACATCTCTCTCATTCATTAAATTTAGTTGTAAATTATGCTACCAAAGTAATAATTAATTTTTTAACATTATACAAGAATTGTACACGTTTTTTTCTACATCCCCTTAAAGATGGGATGTACGAAATCGTAATGTCACTGGTTTAACATCGAAATCCGTGAGTAATATAAAATCGGAAAGCGGAATAAATATATCAAATATTTTAATG
>NW_019384418.1:676854-677773 GCF_000671375.1 Centruroides sculpturatus | reverse complement strand
TCAATTCTCCCAATATCTTTTCTTAAAGACATTTAGACAAACTATCAATCCAATGTCATGGAAAATGTTAATAGCTAATAAGTCAAATTAATTAATTCGATGTAGGAAAAGCAATAGACAAAACTTTAAGAAAACCACTAAGTTTTTTTTTTTTAAATTCTAATTAACATTTAAATTTTTATTTCCGGTTCTACTTCATAATTTGACAAAATTTAGTTGTTTCTTTATTATTAATTAAATGAATTCATTAATATGATGCACAAGCATATTGTTGATAAGTCTGATAGATTGATAGAAACCTCAATTAGTTCAGTCAGCATAGAAAATGATGTCTCAACTATAAAATAATCTATAAAGATAATGTTTTTTGCATTGATTCAGATCAGAATACTCCGCAACAACATTTCCAAAGGGTTATTCCGGTTTGTGGAGAAAAAGCGCTACACTGTGTGAAACGTAAAATATAAAATATAAAATTATTGCGAAACGGAATAATTTCTAAAAAATAAACCAATAAATTTGTTGTTCAAAAATTCATTATTATCATTTAAATACATATCGATTTATGTGTAATTTTACATTAAAAAACTTAGTAAGTTGATAATTGTAATCTGTGTAAAAGTTATTGTTCTTTCCAACATTCGGAAATGCGTAGATTACTTAAGCCTAGTATTAAAGCCTAGTACTGACATGCAGGGGCGTGCCGTGACATTTGATGATAGGGAAGCTGTGCTTCTATAAGAAGCCGACATCCGGGGGCAATCAGTTAATTCTTTCTTTAAATGTATTTTTAATAGATTATTTATCTGACGTATTTAATAAACAAGTTCATTATAATTACCTCTGTTATTAAATCCAATATATTCCATATGCCCTCTAAATGCCAATTCTTGCTTTGATAAAAACATATAACATCTAT
>NW_019384418.1:639158-673923 GCF_000671375.1 Centruroides sculpturatus | reverse complement strand
TAAATAGTTTGTCAAATTTTTATTCATAAAAATGCAGTTTCAACTGCTTTTTATTTTATAAAATCCGTCTTCTTGCGCCACCAGAGGGCCTTTTAAACAATAGGTAGTCTGTTAGCGTTGGTCAGTAGTAGTCCAAATGCAATACGAATGTTTCTTTTTTGAAAATTTGATCACGATTTAAATACAGTATTTAGTTTTAATATTACCGATATGTCATCGAAAAGAAAACATGTTGTATTATCATTAAAAGACAAATTAAAGTATCTGTCTCGATTATCCGGATTTTTCCTTATCCGGACTACCTTCATCCCCAATTAGTCCGGATAATCGAGGTTCTACTGTAATTAAAATTAATATTTATTTATTTTTTAGAGAATACGAGGGAAGCGGCGCTTCCAACGCTTCTAATGACGGCACGCCACTGCTGACATGTGGAAACGGACAACGGAAACCGTCGACAGAAACGGTTGCCGTTCAGTCGTCTTTCCATGTCGCGTGTACTCACATGCGGAAATTACAATTGAATAAATAAGCTACTAAAGTAAATAGGCCGCGTACCAGTAGTCGAAAATGGCGTCTACCGGGATTGCTTTGTTATATCAATTAATCTTTTTAAGTTTTCCTTCGATCTTATCGCAAATAAAAAACCTCAAAAACGAATAATTTAAATAGGAAAAATATTCTAAATCGTCGAAAGGTAGGAATATCGAATACTCTCGCCATCGAATTACGATTCCCAATAATTTACACAGTCAGTAAGTCAATTTAACATTAAGAAGCATGGCTCAGTTTTATCAATCATCAAAGTTATATATTGTACTAACTGTTGATAATATACTTTCATTTTCTGTCAATATTCGTTATTTTGTGGCTTTTTAAAGCAGGATGTATATGTTAAACAAAGTGTGCTTCAAACAATCAAGTTGATTGCTAAGGCCATTCATCCAAATCTAGTGTTTCCATCACGCCGGTTTTTAAATTCATGGTCCGGATTAATTATTAAGTTGTCCGGTTTTTGTAGAAATTGTGAAATTATGATGAAACAAAATTAATTTATAAAATTATTTGCGAGTATTTTATTTTAACGGTTAAACACTAACTTCACACCCCACCCAAATTTATCTCCATCTTATTTCTAGGCTAAGAGTGACAAAAAATGTACTTTTAAATAAATTTAAAATATAATTAAAAACTGCAACCCGGCATTGTGACCATGTCACGATAAATAATTTCTCGTTTAAATTTAATATTGTTTTTATCGTTCCCAATTTTTCAATCTGATGCCTTATTAATGACACAATTTTAATGAACATTATTATTAGATATATTATGAATAAATTTATGTAATCATTTTTCTCATTTTAACTATGAAATAGGTTAAATATTTGGGTTATTTCCATATTTGTTCGTCTGAAAAAATAGATTCAACAAGTGTTTAAATTCATTGTAAAGCAATTAAATTTTTTTATTCAAGTTTTGTACAAGATTACTGACAATGTCGCTGCTATTTTTTCTATTGCTTTGAAGATTTAGTCCAGTTTTTAATATGATTTCGAGATATTTTCATATAAAACTTATTGTTTTTCCTCTATATTAATTAAGGTAATAAGCAACAATAACCTAATATAAATTATAAACTAATTTTGTGTGTATTTGCTACTGTTTGAGATGACAATGAACTCAATACTAGATGATTCTTACTTTTATATGAATGAACTGTATTTAAAGATATATTTTAATCATTAATAAATTTTAGATGGAAAGCAATCAGATGTGTATTTAAAATGAATAAAATATTTCTCAACTAATTAAAGCTGGATTTTTAAAATTATCAAAAAGAATGGAATGTAGTACATCTATTATTTATGCTACGAACATCATTTATTTTTTCGTTTAGAAATTAAAGGAGACATTTAAAGAAAAATAAATAAGTTGTCAATTAATCAATATTTATTTAAAAGTAATGCTAGAAGAATAATAGCCTATATTTCAATAGAAATTCCGAACATTGTTTTTACGGGTAAGGTTCCAGATCTTGATAATGGCATTTAGTAGCATTTGATGCCGTCGGTTGTTCACTAGAAAGGTTTAAGATAATTAATTTCAAAATATTTAAGTAATTATTATCAGATTAATCGTTTCGATACTCACCTATTGGAAGAAGTGTTGTCTGTTTGGGTGCAATTTATGCACTTTTGTCGGCCTACATCGAAGTAAAGCACTTCTACGATAGCAGGAATACCACAGGAATTTCCTCGTTTACAGTTTTAAGACATTGGCGAAATTGCCGGTCACATTCGCAAGACAGTCTAATAAAACAAAAGAAATATTGATTTAATCATAGTGGCATTATTATAAATTTCATTTTAAATGTAATTATTAATTTACGTGAATGTTATCTAAATAGAAATATATGTGTACACAAATATGCATATTTCCATTTAGATTTTGAGAAAAATTTCAATTAAATGTTTCTAAAAGAAAAATTTAATTAATTCAAATTTTTCAAAGGATAGTAATTTTAATATTTATAATTTATATTTTTGGATACGAAATTAATTATGCTTTTAGCGTTAACGATACAAAAAATATTTAAGAATTTACCGGCTAGTAAGACCGTTGTTGGTTAAGTTATATTTGGTTTCTCCAGGTTTAATCACTACCGGACATTTATCGTGCTGTCAACAGCAGGAGTCAGTTTTTTTGAATATACCCAGATCCGAGTCATTTTTTGCTCTTCTTCCCGGTCCACACCATTTAGTTCCTAAGAATTATACTAATTTTTAGGCTACAAACTTTATTAAAATTCAATATGTCAAAAATATTTGGCAGTTTCATACCTGGAAATATGAATACTCCTTGCAATGGATTACTAACATTAACTCCTGTAGGTAAAATATTGCTGATCAGATTACTAATACTTAAACTGTGAGTATTCGGAGTATTGTTAACACAATGTAAGTTTGCATTCAGTAGATTAACAATATTGGAACTGAATAATTAAATCATAAATTATTATCAGATTAATCGTTTCGATACTCACCTATTGGAAGAAGTGTTGTCTGTTTGGGTGCAATTTATGCACTTTTGTCGGCCTACATCGAAGTAAAGCACTTCTACGATAGCAGGAATACCACATTCTTCCTCGTTTACAGTTTTAAGACATTGGCGAAATTGCCGGTCACATTCGCAAGACAGTCTAATAAAACAAAAGAAATATTGATTTAATCATAGTGGCATTATTATAAATTTCATTTTAAATGTAATTATTAATTTACGTGAATGTTATCTAAATAGAAATATATGTGTACACAAATATGCATATTTCCATTTAGATTTTGAGAAAAATTTCAATTAAATGTTTCTAAAAGAAAAATTTAATTAATTCAAATTTTTCAAAGGATAATAATTTTAATATTTATAATTTATATTTTTGGATACGAAATTAATTATGCTTTTAGCGTTAACGATACAAAAAATATTTAAGAATTTACCGGCTAGTAAGACCGTTGTTGGTTAAGTTATATTTGGTTTCTCCAGGTTTAATCACTACCGGACATTTATCGTGCTGTCAACAGCAGGAGTCAGTTTTTTTGAATATACCCAGATCCGAGTCATTTTTTGCTCTTCTTCCCGGTCCACACCATTTAGTTCCTAAGAATTATACTAATTTTTAGGCTACAAACTTTATTAAAATTCAATATGTCAAAAATATTTGGCAGTTTCATACCTGGAAATATGAATACTCCTTGCAATGGATTACTAACATTAACTCCTGTAGGTAAAATATTGCTGATCAGATTACTAATACTTAAACTGTGAGTATTCGGAGTATTGTTAACACAATGTAAGTTTGCATTCAGTAGATTAACAATATTGGAACTGAATAATAAAATCATAAATTAGTATGAGATTAATTTTAAAACTATTGATAATTAACATACCTATTAATGAAAATTATGCATTCTTTCGTTTTATTGATATTTAAACACAATAATATCTTATCTTTGGATTTATGAGTGTTCAAGGAATCATTGTCCACCTGACTTGAATAAAGTGGAAACAGCGTTGCATATATCGAAATCAATAATAGATTAATCGGTGTCTTCATCATACTGAAAAATTCTGAAAGATGTAATTATTAATTTAATTGCAATTTAATTGCGATTAATGTTGGTATGAGTATAACATTGTATAAATATATAAAAGTAACTTAAATTAATAAAAGTTAAAACGTATCACATAGATCTAACAATTTCGGATCCAATTTCATTTATATGACTTTCCCGCCAATGACCGCGAGGATAAACACTGGTAGGTCTAATTTTGGTTGCGATTTGCGTCTTATCGAGATGGCGACGTGGAGTTTTCAGGGCAGTTTTCACGTGTCTAACATTTAAATAGGGGTCATTTTTCCCATAGAAAGTCATCACAGGTGGAATCCCCTTCGCAAATCATAAAAGTGTTGGTTGCCTTATTTCATCAATACAATACAATCCATTTATTAACGAAATTTTGATTCTGGAAGTTTAGAACGGTATTTCGCAAAGTTGTTTTTAATGGCAGCTCATTATTTTTAGATAGAAATTTGGTAGAGGAGAAGGTGGTATTATGGAACACTGCGGGTATTATGGAACCACCCTATTTCAAACTGATAATAAAGGCGAACTGTAGCGGAATATGGCTGAACTGAACTAGGCAGACATCCATAGCAAGGGGAAAACCCGTTTTACTTCAGTTAAACAGTTGTCCGTATTTAATCAGCAAATTTGTTTTTTTCAAAATTCACAAGTTTTGAATGCTAAGTGAATTTAATTATTTTTAAAATATAAATCGTGTAGTTGTAGGTTCACTGGTGCATGTATTCCGTTCCAGAGACTTAGGGGTACATATTAATCTGTGTGATGTTCACGTTTTTTAAATTTTGGTCTTGACAGACATAAGTTAATTCGAGATGGCGATGCGTGAAATACGGACCCCATTGGTGCTTTTACAGTAAT
Source organism: Centruroides sculpturatus (assembly GCF_000671375.1). NCBI lineage: Eukaryota > Metazoa > Arthropoda > Arachnida > Scorpiones > Buthidae > Centruroides > Centruroides sculpturatus. Next base: position 668,923 of record NW_019384418.1, on the reverse strand, counting down.
ATGGAACTCAACTCCTCCGAACTTTCTATTTGCAAGCAGACATTCCTCCAGAGCAATTTGTGAAAAAGACACTAGGTAGAAAGCCAATTCTTCCTGAGAATATCGAAAAAGAGCTGCTGGAATATATATTGTTGATGGAGGTCATATTTTTCTATTATAAAAGCATTTTTGCGATAAAATACATTGGAGTAAATAATTTTGTAATTATTTAACATTTTTTGTCCTTTCCTATTTGTTTTTGGCTACATTAAAGCATTTTTTTGAAAATATACAGTAAGGTTCCATATTACCACCCGATTTTCTCTAAGCCTACTTTCGGACTTTTTGTACAAAAGCCTTCAAAAACCATACTTATAATTACACTAGCGAAAAATCCAATTAGGAACATTTAGTTTACTAGTTACCGGTACTTTTCGCACAAAAAATGTGGGTGTAGTTATGATACCTTGTTTACAATTCACTAAAATGTAATTGGGGTTCCATAATACCACCTTCTCCTCTACCATCCCAATTATTTTCTTTAGTATTTTTTTATTCTAATTATTCAATAATGGCGTGGTTTGAGGGTTGATTATTTCACTTTTACTATTTTATGCTATAATTTATTATTTTTTTTTAATTTTTCACTGACTCATAGTTTGTATATCAATGACTTAAAAGTGCTGAAACTGTAGCTGTAAAATGAAAGCACAGAAACTATACATAATACAGTCTCAGCAATTATCTTTTAGAACCAGCGCGTTATGTATTTGTTTAATAGCCAGAATTACAATGAACATACAATGATATGTTAAAATAGTCAGTCATAAGTCTTGAGCTACAGGATATTGTGTAAAGAACCATTAGGAGATTGTAGAAAAAGTATCAGGCGGTACACAGTGTATTGGTTATACGATACTTCATTTCGGATCTGCAATACTTTCATACGAAAACTAAATGCACATAATTCATACGTATGCGTGGTCGAATTACTTTCAACTAATATAAGCCCAGCTGCATAGTTCTATAATCAACCGGTATGTTGTGAGGATTGAACTTGTTTTTGTTTAATTGATTAGTTAAATATTTGATTCAAACAGAACCAACAACAGACTTACCATATGTTTATTCAACAATTAAAAACTTCTCACCGTGTAAAACTCCAGTAAACATGTCGATAACGAAAAACAAAATGTTGTCATCAGCTGGTTTCAATTTAAAACCTTTTTAACTGACACATAACGAAAAATCCAGCAACGAGTTACTTAACTTTTCCAACAACATTTAAAACTGCGTGTGGCGCCATCTGTTAAGATATTTTACTTACAAGTTTTTATTTTTTAATGTTATAAAACGGCAAAAAGCTTAATGTTTAAGAACAGGAATGAGTTTTATATTAAAATATATATGTGTGTGTGTATGTGCGCGCGCTAATAACGAGTAAAATCGTCATAGTAGAATCATCGTAAAGTCCGACCTTACTCGAGATATGACACGCGACTCCCTCTATCTCCTCCCTCCTGACCTTTACCCACCAAAATTTAATACCATCAATCCCCCTAGTAAACAAACCTCCCTGAAAAATTTCTGAAATTTTCGACAAAAAGTACGGAATTATTAAGCTTCAAAATAGTGCCTTCCATACACTCACAGACAAAATAATATATATACATACAGGAAAAAAAATATTTGTTTTTTTGGCATTTCTCGACGTTTGAAGCTCTCCTGGGTCCCAAAATGTAAAAATGTTGGGAGAGTAATTTTTTTGACCGATCGCCATACTTTCCCTTTGTTATATATAATTGAGGTGAAAAAGTAATTTTAATGCATTATAAAATACGAGTATGTTTTATACATTATTATTATATATGTACTGTACATTACGTCGTTATAATGTACACGAGTTGTATAAACCTAAGTTTTTATGCTTCATATTTTAATATAAATTTTTCATGCTTTTTGAAAAAGTTTGTATAGAAATATCATTTCAATTCTGCACAAAATAGACAATCATCTTTGTAAAGACTCATACATCGATCTTATGAGTTGATTTTCACAAAAGGAAATACCAGAAACAACGAAAAAATCATACAATGATATTTTTTTATTTCTCCAAAATTTATGATCAATTCACTCGGGCCGCATTCCATTTTTCTGACTTAGGACATTCCGCTAAAATTCCGTAAGCCCTATGTCCAGGTTTAGTTAGAAATACTAATGCACTTGTCTTGTTTTAGAAAATGTACCAATCCATCTCTAAGGAAAGTCCCTTAGTTCAGATTTGTTTCGCTAATTTAATAATTATGACAGATGTAAAAAATGATTCGAATTGCTTAAATTGTCGTAGTTCATAATTTTGAATTTATTAAAACGTAGCTAAAAATAAAGACTTACAACTAAGACTGAGAAACTTTACAACTTACCGTGTCAAATGCAGAACTGGCATCGATATGAAAAATGGCGAAGTTAAATAGTTTCTGCTTTATTTACATTCTTTTATTTCGTAATTTCATTCGACTACAATTGGCTGCAGCCACGATTTATTAACAATGATGTAACCCGTATGGATAAAGGATGACAAACCTATGGCACGCGAGAAAAAATTATCTGGCACACATGGTATCATACGATTTCTTTTATTGTTAAAATTTATCTTAATTTTGAATTTTGTTGCCGGTTTATATTTATTTCTAATCACCCTTTTCTCAATCAGCTTCTTCACATTTATTATATAGAATATTCATTTGATTTCTTTTAATTAAAATCGTTATTCGAAGTCAAAAACTTCGACACGCATTAACATTTTTAAAGATAATAATACTTACAATATGCCACGCGGATTCAAAAAGGTTCAGCATCGTCGGTGTAGATGATATATTAACGGTTAATTAAGTTCGTTTTGACCTATTTGGACCGATAACATAAAATAATGATGATAAAATTAAGACAAATAGCCCAAACTGAATAAAAGCTGAAACGGTGATCACTATGAAAGTACAGTACCCTAGACAGATCGTCCAAGGTGTCCCATCAAACCAAATCAAACCATCTCAATATATAATACTAGACTTAATGGAATATTGGACTTAAAACGAAGAATAAGAATAAAATACAAAACTTTAATAACTTCCACTCAAAAATTATTAGTAATTAATCCTCCCCATTGACGAGATAACTCGTCAAGTTTACATAGCGTTACAGAAAACTCGGTCCTTTCGCCCCTAAAAAATTTTTTCTTCAATTTTTGGATGTTTTTTAGGTCTCCAAATTTTTTCAAAAATTTTTTTCCCGCGCGAAAAAATTTTATCGCGATTTTAATCTACCTTTAATGATGCATGATTAACAATTAATTGTTTTTTAATGGGATTTTTTTTAATCAAATTTCATTCATTGTTCTAAAGTTGTAGTGCACGGATTTTACTTCGGTAAAGTTATTTAAAGCTAGTTTCTGATATCAAAAACGACCTCCAATAGTTTTTTAATTTTTTAAATTAATATATTTTATTATATATACGTTTAATTAAGTCGGGGGGAGGTCGGAAATCGCAATAAAAATTTTAATTTTTTAAAAATATTAAAAAATATACGGCCAGCTAGTATTCACCCTACCTTAAACCCTTATCCTCCCGAGAATTCTATGAGAATGTCCCGGGAAATCCAACACCAGCTGTTCTCAAGGTCATCCAGCTGTAAACACAATTACTCATTGGTGTCAAATTTCACAGAAAGGGGAGACAATGGAAAATAAAATTTGAAGCTTTTTCTTCAAAATTAATGCATTTCTTTCGTTTTTTTTCAGTTTTAAGTATTTTTTATGTTTAATTATAATGTAATTAAAAATTGATCGGAAATTATGTGGAAATCAATTATACATGTAAGAATCTCTATCTAAAACTATAGGATTTCAAGATTGATTAGAAATTCTTAGTAGATTGTGATCTGATGAGTCTAAATGATCAATTGTTGCAGACAATTGTGTTAAGTCAGTGCAAACGTAATTTCATTCGATTACGATAGGCTGTAGGCCACGATTAAATATACAGTAGAGCATCGATTATCCGACTCAATTGGGGACTCAGATTGGTCGGATAACTGAAAAAATCGGATAACCGAAAAGAATAAAAAAATACATTATTAATATAGTATATTAGGATATTAGTATATCCCATGTAATTAATTTATTAGTATATCGCTATCAACCAACTTTGCGTTGAATTTTCATTGATGTTTAGCCTAACAAATTTTTTTCCAAAATAATAATCGTCGCTATTGTATCGTTAAAAATTATTTTTAAATTATTTTATTGCTTACAAAACAAACAACCACTCATAATTAGAAAATTAAGTTTAGTTTAAATACTGGCCTCCCTTCAATGGTCGAGCCGTTGATGCCAGCTAAAACACGCAAATATTTAACAAAAATAATATTAAAGTAGCCAAAACATAGCTAAATATTGTAATGCCACATCACTAGCGGACATTTGAAATTTACCGACTAGAACGGTCGGTTAACCGATGTGACGGTTAATCGGGGGTCGGATAATCGATGCTCTACTGTAGTTGAAAACGATTCCAAATTTTACAGATTATTAAATTTTGTTCGATAGCAAATCGGTATTTAGATAGTCAAAGTATCAAAGTGTATTCTGCGAACAAGTAATGAGAATTACGGACAGAATGACACGACGAGAAATCTTTACGGCAAAGTAGATGTTTAGCATGAAAGATACCGGCCATACACGAAGTGTTTAGCTGGCAGAAAAGAGGGTAAGGGAAAGGGGGAAGAAGGAGGGAGAGAAGATAGATAGTAAAGAAAGGTAATATCCCTCTAAACGGCGTGCATAAGGCTACAGTACCCTCTATGTTTGACGTCGGAGTGCAGTTTTTATGCTGCAAGGCCGTAGTCCCCCAAAGGGTCTGAAAGTAAACCTGAGTGTAGCGAACACCAATAATTGAGTGCCGCCACGAATAGCTAAGTGTAGAAGTTAGTGCCAAGTGGCTGTTAGTAGGAAGACTTATATCTACTTAACACTAATAAAACTGAACGCGATCGCGAATCTTAATACTACTTAACAGCTAGACAGACAGCGCGAAAAGGAAACGAACACAATGACAAACTAGACGAGACGAACTCCTAGACATGAAAACCGAGACAGAGACAAACGACTGACAATGTCGGTAGTATTTTCTCTATTGCTTTAACGATTTAATCTCTTTTTTAAATATACTTTCGAGATATTTTGCTATAAAACTTGGTTTTCTATGTTAGATTTAGATAATAAGAAAAAATGTAAATATATAACTACTTTTATTTGTATTTACTGCTGTTTGAGATGACAATGAATTCTATACTAGATTAATCTTATATGTAATTACTGAATTTACAGATATGTTTAATCATTAGCAAATTTTAGATGGAAAGCAATCAGATGTGTATTTAAAATGATTATATTTAAAAATATTTAGTTTATGAATAAAAGAAAATGACTAATTTGTTTGTTCAGTTGCAGGAATTTATCTCGTTTAAATTCAAACATGATTACACAACCTAAATGAATTTTTAACTTTTGTAGTACTTTCATAATATAAGTGCAATTTATATATTTTAGTTAACCAGTAGTTTCTTCAGGCCCTCTCAGTTTCTGTGGGCACTGAGAACCTGTTTTAATCATATGGATCGTGGGTTTGACCGGGTGTCCTTCATTGTAGGCCTGGTCAAACTCATGAAGCGTAAGATTAAATTAGGCCCTTTTAGTGAGAGACATATGTCTGCAAAAAATTCTTGTGGTATTGACCCCCCCTTATTCGATCCCGGGTTCTCCAGAGGGGCGCCATCCGACCGTCCTTCATATTTACTTTATAATTAAAACATCTGTTTAAACATAATAAATAATGTGAACATATTTGTACTTCTTGAATTACTGCGTATAATAATTTCAAAGGTATTTACGAATTTAATTACGTGTATGTTATATATTAATTTAAAATATAATATTAATGATTTAAACCTAAATATAATTTTTATTAAAGAAAATCAAAACCTTATTCTGTTAGATGCATGATCTTATAGTAAAGTGCATTGAGGCTCGTGTGATTTTTCCATGAAAATATTCATTTTTTAAATTATCATTATAAATTTTTATAGTTTTTTAAGTATCAACAGATACTGAATATTGGAAACTTTGGACATAGTAAAATAATTTAATCATGGGTTTGTGAGAATTGTCAAGTAAATTTATCTTAATTTCGGTCATGCCGGTCATCTATGTAACTCCATTCTGGGGAAAAATCCATAATGTTATATTCTTTCCAAAACTGCATCAAACATAGATTTAAAGAAAGTACACCTTTTTGCCACCTTTTGCTGATTGGTTTGTATTCGCAAATAATCGTATTATATACGAATCAATGAAATGCCGCGATAATTTAAATCAGTGTAAATTTCGAGGTTTTTTTCGGCTTCGAGCAGAACGAATTATATCGAATCAGCGTTAAGCGAGGCAGCTTTGTATTTCTGTAATACAGAAAATGTAACGTTGATTCTTATTTATAAAAATTAGCATAAATAACAATCATAAATTTATACCTGTACTGTACATTCTAACGCCATAATATTAAAATTAACAATTATGATTCTTCATTGTTGTATATTATAGACTTTTATCACAACAGAATTATGGCCGACAAGAAGTCGTGTCCACTCTGTAAATTAGAGAAGAAAGATTTTTCTAAATGTAATCACGGCAATCTAAGTCTAACCTTTGAAACCATTTGTCCCGAATGTAAACGTGAAAAACTAGAGAATTCGAAGATCGTTTGCGTGTTATGTGAGAAAAATGCCCAAATAAAATGCTGCATATGCGATGGCGAAGAAAAATTATTCTCGGATTCATCATCTAGTTCACCGGTGGTAAAAAACAATGGAGAATTATCTAAATCGGGTAAACCGTGTGATAAGAAAGTCTGTCTAATCGATATGGATGACGACGACGCTGATGAGGAAGAGGAGGAAGAGGAAAAGGAGAATAAATTATCTTTAGAAACAGCAGAAGGAACTGAAAAAATGCAGAAAGAAGAGGATGATGAAGATAAGACCAACGATTATAATAAAATATGTATAATTGACGATGAAGTTGAAGAAACTGATTTTATTCTCTCAACAGCCTGTCCATGTGCAGCTAAAAACTCAACTTTCGATAAATGCATGGACGAAAATGAAGTGGACCGAAGTTCTGAAGAATTAGATTATATCCAACACATTGATAAAAATATAATGGATGAATTATCGGAAAGATTAGAACCGAATTAAAATTCATCCTCTGTTACATAAAATTACATTGCAAAATTCAAATTTCATTCTTCGTAAATCAAGAATTATAATAATTATAAACGATCAAAATCTTATTCAAAATTATTTAAAAGTTTATCTTTTGTATCTAATATATTTATCATTAACAAAGTCTAATTGTTCAAAGAACAATTTTATATGATTTTAAACTCGTGTAAATATTTTATTCGTAAACTACCGAAATAAATAATTATTAAACCGTAGCAATCGTTTGTTATGAAAATTATACTTTGATATTTGTCAAATTTCTTACAATGCGAAAACTTTCTGCATTGTCCTCTGATAATTAAGGTTTTATTTATTTATTTCCCCTCCCCCGACCATCCGGATTAAGGTACAAGTATTTGTATTAACGTAAATTTTTTGAAAGTACATCTATCATATACTATTGTACAGTACTATTACAGTATATGCTATATACAGTACTAAAACAGAACACAATAAAGGGTGATTCAAAAGGTCTTACATAAACTATAAAGTTACGTCAGGAATTTAAAAATATACCATTTTGATCTAGGAATATTTGGTTGCAAACACCACTCGGAGTTTCTAGAAGTACGGGAAGAATAAAGCAGAAAGGAATATATATAAGGTATACAACATATTAAAACACTCGGGTGGCATTTCAGGCTATATGTTCCTAGGTAGAAATGGTTTGCTTTTATATTCCTAACTTATCTTTAAAGTTTGTGTAACACCTTCTGAATCGCCCTGTATACTATTTAAACGTTGAAGGAATTGAAACTAAGCTTATTTAAATAATAGTTTTATTTTTATTTTCCCAGCTGTTATATACAGTATAACAGAGGGAATGTATAGCAATCAGTCAAAAAATGACCCCGAGATTTCTTTTGGACGTAGGATACCTTGAAAGATCGAGAAAGGCAAAAAATTTCGGGGGTAATTTCTGTATGTAAGGATGTTAGTGTGGGGGGCACGATTTTGCTCACCAACTTCGGAGCTTAACAAGTCTTGTGCTTTATGTCGAAAATTTCTGAAATGTTGCGGGGCGGTTCGTTTATTATGGGAATTGATGCCGTTTAAATTTTGGTGGTTAAAGGTCGAGGGGTAGCAGATAATGGAGTCGTGTGTACCTCCAGTAGGGTCGGACTTAATGGCGATTTTACTCGTTGTTAGCATTTATATTTTTCTAAAAATCATTCCTAACCCCAAAATTAAGCTTTTATCATTTTATAATAGTTAAAAATGTAAAAAGTTTTTTAATAAAATAGGATAACAGATAGCGCCATCCAAACTTTAAATATTGCCTAGAAAATTGAGTAACTCGTTGCTAGATTATTATTTATATAATAAAAGACTTTATAGAAAAATCTAGCAAAAACCAAGACTTTTTGTTTGGGTTTTCGCTAAATTCATTGTCGCAGATGCAAAATTTGCAAATCTTTCATACGTTTCTGTTTACGAATTTCCACGGTTACATTAGGTCGATTATGAAATTCAACATCTGCTAAACTTTCCAACTTTTGTAAAATAAGCTATCCAGCTTACCAGCCTCAAACCAATTTATACCATAATATTATAACGAAATTATATTTAAAACCGAGACAAATATGCTTTATTTATTCATTTAACTTATATGTACATTATTTGGAAATTTGGATCTTAATTTTTCTTAATGTATCGACCTCCATCGCCTACACTGGTCAAAACAATTAAGGGAACAACAGATCTTGTGTAGAAATCCATTTATGGCGAACGATTCTGAATGTCAGATGATGTTGTTATTTGAAATACACTAAATTTAAGTTGAATGTTATGTTACTAGTGTGACCTAGCGTCCCCAATTTCCAGTGAATGTCCCGTTTTGCGTGTTTTTACTTTCTCGGCTTGTTATGTGTATAATATAGCACGAGAAGTATTTGAATCGTGTCAAATGTAACCTTCCGAGTTTTTCAAATTTCGACGTTTCGAGAAAGGTCGGTATCAACATTCAATTTGACGCTGCTTCTCGACATCAACCGGATGATATTTAACGAACGTTGGAACTTTCGTCCGTAATTCAATACATTATGCCTTCTCTCCAAGGAATTTCGATTGCCTTCGGGAGACATTTTTATTAACCGAAGTATTTTTCTTGGTGATTTTGTCATTTCTACCATCGTAAAGGTGAAAGTTCAACTTCGGTTTCATAAAATTTTTATTGTTCTGAATGCTAAACTTTTTCTTTGAACTGATATTAGCTAACTATTGGCACTAATCATTTTCTTTAAAGGTCCCTTTAAAGGAAGACTTTGTTCCTGATGATTGGACATGACCATGTGAAGAGGACTTTAGTTTCTTCTGGGTATTTTACATATATAAATAAATCATTTAGCAGAATTTGTGTTGCTTTTCTTAGAAAATCCATTCAAGCACACTGTTATGCGTTATGCCACTTAAAAGAGCAAGCATTAAAAAGTCACATACATCATTACTATCTTTTTCATCCAATCATAACACTCCATTTCATTTTACCAGTTACATAATTGTCAAATGTCACGTGACTGTCCTTAGGTTGCAAACACTCCTGGATTTCTTAAAATTTAGCAAAAAACTTTTTAATTCTCTGACTATCAAATGATCAACTTTTGAAATGTATAACAGATTATAGTATATGCAATAGCACAGACATTGGAGAGTGAAAAATGAAACATTGAAAATTTTTTACTCCTTGTCAACTTCTAGAATCAATTCTCAGGAGTTGGCAAGTTTATCTCCCTTCTATCAGTAGTAGTGGATGTCAATAAAATGTACTTCCTTGTGGCTTCCACATTCAAGGTTAACAGATAATTTGTTACTGTAGAATGTTTCTTCTTTCTTTTTTTTCAATTTTCTTCTCCCTGTAACCACTAAGAGGGCCTATTTGGCCAGACCTAAAATGGGACAGGGCCAAATATATCTGGACGGATCCACTCCCTGAAAAATTGTTAGGGTTTTAACTTGTCTGGATTGGATCCAACGTCCCCTAGGATAGGGAGTCTTCTTGACCGTTTAGCCACCTGGCTGTCATTTGCTGATGTGAATTTGTCATTTTCAATTTTTTAGGATCATATAACTATTTCAACAACATATCTTTTATAGAAAATTATTTATGTAGATTATTCAATTATGCTGATGATTGTTTCCCTCCAATTTACACAGACCAACCAGGAGTCTGTTCATTGAGACACCCTTTTCTGGATGAAAGTATTGCCAGCAAATTGGAAATAAAATAAACAAACAAGGTATGGATAGCTGACTATGCTTAGAAGGTCCCTCAATATGCAAAAACTTGATTGTATCTTCATAGAAGGATAGATTTACAAAATCCAGGACCACGATATATTCTTAAAATGACTAAAAATATTATTACAGTAGAACCTCGAAAACTCGGCCTAATGTGGACCGAAGGGTGGCCGAGTTTATGAAAATGCCGGGTTAACGGGAATGGGGTTAAAAAAAATAAGTACGAGTGTTTCCTCAGAAAATACTGTACTGTACTTGTATGTATTGTTTACTTGAGAATATAACAGAGAATAAACTGCCCAAATACCCTTAAACAAAGGAAAAGTACGTCCTTTATGAAGGCATAGAGCCTTTACTACATGAAAATGAAAATTAATGAATACACTGTGTACAGTAATTTACCTGATAAGACAGACCTCAGAAAAATACTTTATGAGAGCTTTTATACTTTTATAAAGCTGTCTATAATGAAAATTAATTAACTAAGGATTTTTTTGCCCTGCCAGGGTGTGGCCGAGTTATCCGGAGTGCCGGGTTATCGAGAGCCGAGTTTTCGAGGTTCTACTGTATTGATAATTAAATGCAACATTTAATTTCCTTACTGCTAAAAGGTTTTCATGGTGATTATTTAGTGTTTTTATACAGCAGTTAAGTGATTTAATCAGTTTATGCTTTCAGGAAAAACACTACATATTACAGAAAAAACTATTTAGGCTTCAAAATTTGGGTTTGTTAATTAAAACACATTTCATAATTCTGTTTTCTTATGTATTGTAAATTCTATTCATAAAAATTTACATGTATTAATTTATTAATATTTATTTTTATTGCAAATATTCTTATTAAAATCTTTCAAATTTGTTTTAAACAGGTCTGTTGAAATGTGTCAACTAGCCTATCTACTTTATTATATAACTATTTATAAAACTATAATAAAATGCTAATTTTATTAAAAATCCTTGGAAGTATAAGTTTCTGTATCATATATAGTTTAAATTCTAACTTATTGTTTGAATTTTAAATGAAAAATGTAAATAAATGAATAATTTTATCTACAACTTTTTGAATTAAAAAAAAATTCAAAACTATTTTTTTTATCACAGTTTTCTCTTAAAAATTTTAATGATGTTCTTATTTAATGAAATACAGGATAGAAAACAAAATTCAATACATTGAATGCATTTTTGTAAAATAAGCATATTACATTACATTTATTAATTCAGTTTAATAAATGTGTACTGCATTTTAAATTTTTCATTTAGAACATATTATAAACTCAAATTTTGCAATAATAACAAATATAGCATTTAAAAAAAATAATTTGTACAATGTTTAGATGAGAAAAACATAATATATATCAATATATACAATTATAAATTATAATACAAAAAGCAATAGTAATATTTCTCATCTTTATCAAATTATACAATAAATGCTGAAATTAAAATTTACAAGATTTACAATTCTCATACATGTATACATTCAATTCAGCAAGATAAATTTTCCAATATATAATTTGACAATTTTTTATATATTTTTAATCAATAATTTACAAAATAGATAATAGAATATAATGTTGTATATAAAACGGGACTGGTGATAAAAAAGATTATCGGCATTAGCTAAAGATAATAAATACCTAATACGTTTGGGGACACTCCAAGGTAAATTGGTCGTTAATTCCACACTTTGTTTGGAACAGCAGGTAATTCACGTACATGGCAGAATATTCTTCGTTTAATAATCTGCAATGTCGTCTTCACTGAAGGTCTCCCCCTGCAGGCTGTTGCTCGTGTGGCGGGCTAGCAGGACATGGCTTGGTAGGTTCCTCAACCTTATCAATAAATGAAAAATAAACACTGAAATTTGTCTACTTTGTATCTATAATGCTAATTATTGATAGAATAACCCAGAAGCATTACTTCAATAGATCAGAGTTAAGAGATACAATACAGCATGCTCAAGTTGTAAAATGTTAGTACTAACCAGAGTTGGGGAAGATCTTGCAGGTTCCCTCTCTCTATGTACAGGTACATGAAAAAAAAGAAATTAAAGAAAGATTCATTTGTGTCCTGTTTCCCTTACGTTAGACCAGATCATCATTTAAAAGAAAATTAAAGTGTATAAAAGTGTAATTTGTTGAAAATAATTAAAACAAATAATTACATGCATAATTAATAAAATTTACTCTTTTATAAAGGCTATCCAACAAAGACTAAGTATGTTGATACAAAATGTAAAATTATTCTGAATCAATCATGCGTACAGAAATAATTTTTTAAAATTTTGTCAGTTGATTATCATCTTATGTTTATATATCCAATTTATTAAAAGAACATATTCCCTGTATTTTTTCAAATTATATATTTTTAAGTATATTCACAATATGCTTGCAGTTAGTAACAGTAAAAAATTTGTTTACTATTGAATAAACAAAAATTGAGGATATCTAACACAGTATCTCTCTTCAATCTTTATTTCCAACATGCATCTTCATGCAAATGCTTAACATTTTTAGTAAGTTTCTAAAATAAAAGATAAATAATTTACTCAAAATAACCTCTCAGAATGGTATGCTATCTTATTTTAGAAATAAGATAAACTATCTTATCTTTTATTTCTAAAATAAGATTTATACCATTGTAGTCTCTATTTTGTAACTTTAAAAATAGAAGTTCTCTAATTTAATTACTATCATATCAAGTTATTACAAACATGTTTTACAGCATATAAGACACAATTTCCATAAAAAAAAAACAAACAAAATGTATGTTATATGTGAAGCTGCAACCTCTGATAGATTAATGAATTCCCAAAATGGCCTTCAGTATGCTACAGATAATAATAGCAGGTGGGCTAGTTAGAAGTTATCATCATCATTGAGAGTTTTCAATTAAATAATAATGATGAATAAAAATGTTATTTGCTTTTGCATGTATTCATATTGAATATTTTAATGGTAAATTTTAATTGTAAATGACTTCCTTTAAACTTCTCTACTTCCTTAATAAATAAAAGTTTGCATTTTAATTTTAATGTTTAACCAGAATACAGTAAAAAAACTGGGGCCAAAGTTGCAAGATAGCTTAATTAAATACACTAAATAATTTCTCCTAAATATTCTGTACTAAAATGGAAGTGCATCTTATATGCCATAAAATATGATAAATATATTTAATAAATTAATTTTAAAATTTTAGTACACTATTAATGAGTTTAGTTATTCTTTCTTTAAATTGTTTTTGTTATCAAAGATATATAACATAGTCATAAAATGTACGATACATTCCATTTAGAACTTTTATTAAAATATAAGATTTTCCTTGATAGCAGATATTTACACATTGTTATTTATTTAAATGAATAACCACTAATATATTGAGATTATTTATATAGTTAAATATTTGCAAACATAAATATAATAATTTTATATATACTATCTGTATTTGGACACCTATGCACGTAGTTGATTTCCCATCTATGTCACAGCTAAGTTATGTATCCAACAACTACAAAATAACTCAGTAATTTTCAACATGGCATGACTACTGGATGACACCTAAGCAACAAGTCTGTTTGGAAAACATCTGCCCTATTTCAGATACCATAATTGAGATACTATTATGTTGTTCTATGATATTTCCACTCGAATTCGAGAACAACCATAGTGCAGCTATGATCTAGTAGACCATATAAAATGACAGATTACAGTCACAGAGTGCTGTAGTAGACAGTGCATCAAAATAGTCTTTCTTCAGTTGCAATACTAATTCAAGAGTTCCAACACTAGTTCTATGGTTAAACTACATTCAATGGTTTCCCATGGTTGAGCATCTGCACAAAGGCCAACATCAGCATAGCCACTACCAAGCATCAATTGGACTGGTGCAGTTTGGCACCACTAAACTGTTGAACAGTGGAAGCAATTTGTAGGCAGTAAATTATACTTCACCATATGATTTTGAATGAATTTAGGTTTGGAGGATGCCCAGTGAATGTCATTTGTCTGCCTGTGTACTCTAACTGTAAAGTATGATGGAGAAAGCAAAATGGTCAGGGCTTCTTTTCATGGTTTGGGATAAGACCTTTAGTTCCAATGATAACAAGTACAATGCTGTTATGATATTCTCAACCCTGTATTTCAATATTATGGTAACAGTTTAGTGAAGGTCCATTTTTGTACCAACAAAACACATCCATCTACAAAACAAAATCCACCATGCATGATTTGATGAGTATTGAGAACTAGATTGGCCTACTAACATCCTGAATCCAAAACCCACTGAACACTTTTGGGATGAATTGTAATGCTGATTGTCCACACCACAATGTCCAAAAGTACCCTATCCATCCTCCACAGATGACTATTTCCTGGGTGAGTTCTGTGTACTTCCTGATTTTTTTCAGTGCATGTGTTTTGTACATTGAGTGTTTGGATATAATGTGTGTAATTTTATTGTATTTCTCAACAAGTGTGATGTCTGGTCTGTTGTGGTAATTGTTTTATCTATTGATTAGGGCTCTGTCATAGTACATTTTGTGCACATTGTTTTCTAATACTGTCTGTGAAATACATTTGTAGTATGGTTCATGGATGTCTAATAAATTTGTTTCTTTGCAAGCTCTTGGTGTATTATATTTGCTACTTGATTATGTCTATGTAAATAATCTGTCTGTGCCAAGAGCTTGCAACCAGAAGTGATGTGGTGTATAGTTTCTGGTATGATGTGACATTTTCCGCACATGTCATTTGTGAGTGTTGTATCTATGATACAACACTCACAAATGTTTTCTGTAGTTTTTAGTATTTATGACCAAAGTGTTTTCTGTAGTTTTTAGTATTTATGACCTGATCCTGTATGCAATCATGAATCCTTACATCTCCCCAAAGCCATTTGATGCAGTTTTGTCAACAAAATCCTGGATCAGGTCATAGGGATGCCTGCCATGGAGTGCCTTTCAAGCCCATGACTACTTAATGGTGTATTATTTGAGTCTTCTAGAATTACTGCTTTATGTTTCTTTGTGTTTGTTTTGTTGTAGTGTTTTGTTGTTCTTGCAGTGTCTGTATTTGTTTGTAGTGGAGATTTACTATGTCAATCAGGCCACGTCTGCCATCTTTACGTGGAAGGGTTAATCTTCCTGTGGTGGATTTAGGATGATGATGTTTATGATTAGTAAGTGTTGTTCTTGTTTTCCTTTGGAGTTGCTCAAGATCTGTGTGAGTCCAATGTATAACTCCAAAAGAATATATGAGTACTGGAATGACATATGTGTTTATTGCTTTAACTGTGTGTTTTGCATTTAACAGTGTTCTGAGAATAGCATTTAATCTATTTTGGTATTCTTTAATTAATCTTTGCTTTATTTGTGTTGTTCTGTTAGTTTGACCTGCTGGAATCCTAAATACTTGTAGAACTTGCCCTCTTCCATGGATTCAATAACATCATTTCCAAGTGCAAAATCTCCTTTCTTCAGGACTCCCTTTTCTATGAGAAGTATTTTGCATTTGTCTAGACCAAACTCCATTTGTGTGATTTGTAGGAGTTGATGAAGTTTAACGTTAGATAATGGGTTCAGGGCTAAGCAGAACCAGAGAAAACTCAAGGAATCTTCTTGAAAAATTCCTCACCTCACCTAATGAATATTTGGTTTGTTTGTATGGAAGTGTTATGAATCCTGAGATATAGTGTTGTTCTCCAGTGCTGCAGTGTTTTGGAAGAATGCAATGAGTGATGGATGTATTTTGTACATGTGTAGAATATGTAGCAGCCAACTGTGTGGAACACTGTCGAATGCTTTTCTGTAGTCTATAGTGTATGTTTCTGTGTTGTTTGTGTGCTTGTTATAGAATGACTGAATCTATGAGTAATTGTTCCTTGCATTCCCTGCAAACCTTTATGTTGTTCTGTAAGAATGTTGTGTTCTTCAACATGTTTGCATATTTTGTTTGCTATATACTATCAATAATTTGTAGTGTGTTGAAAGACATGTAACTGGTCTATATTGTGTGTGGTATTGTTGTTTTTAGGTTTCATGTAGGTGACAGTAGAAAATTTTGGCATGTTGTATGGATTGATGATGATGTTTTAGGTGTTTAGCTAGTTCCAGGTGCAGTGACGTAAACTTTTTGTACTGGAAATTGTGAATGTTATCTACACCAGGTATCTTCTAGTTGTGTTCTGTTCAAAGCATAGCAGATGTCATGTACGTTTATTTCAGCACAGGACATAGTTGGTATGTTGTGCAAGTTTTTTTTCCCTTCCTCAATCCTGCGTCAGCAGTGTGTGTGTGTGACTGCACTGGACCAAAGAGAAGACCAATCATTTGCGAGTGTTTCTTCTGATGGTGTTCCACTGTTCTGTGTATCAGTGGTTGTTTTGATACTAATTTGTCAGTAAAAGAGTTTTTCATTGTTTGCATATAATTTATTTTGTTGTTTTAGTAACAAACATTTGAATCGTTTGCATGTACATGTTTGGCTGCGAGTTTTTGTTTTAGTGTATCAATATATTCTGTAATGTTTGTTATGACATCCATGTTTTGTATGTGTTTTGATTTTCTTGAAATGTTTTTGAGTTGTTTCTTTAATTTGGGTATTATGTTGTTTTTAGTGTATTGTGTTAGCCTGCCTAATTGCTGTCTAATGTCATTTATTTGCATTTATATTCTTCTTTGCCAGGTAGGTTTGTGATAGAATTGTGTTTTATGTGTATTTGTCTAAGATTGTATTTTCAGTTCTTGGTGTCACTACTGTGACTGCCCCAGCATAAACTAATGTATAAATGTCTGAGAGTGTAGAAATCAAATAAATATGGTGTGGTAGTGAGTGTTTACACAATTTAATATTTTTCCTACTACCTTAGACATGTTGATTTTTGGTATTTGCGGCCTGTGTGTGGGATCTGTACCCATATATTTAGTGAGTGTTTCCTAAAATATAAGTGAAAGCATATTAACTAAATCTATGTCTATGTTATCAGTGGTGGATGAAGAAATGTCTGTAGTATCATTAGTGGTACAGGTAACCCCCGTATAACACGGCACTTCTATAGCACGGATTCACTCTTAACACAGTTCAAGAATTGGGAACATCCCCCGTATAACACGGTGCTTTTATAGCACGGGTTCACTCTAACACGGTTCAGGAATTGGGTAAAACTCTCGTACAACATAAAACGTAATAAAGGGTGCGTTCTTTTATACCTCCGCCTAACTCTGCGTGAGCATTCTAATTGTTTTCATGGCTACTTTGAATGCTCTTTCAACAAATAATCAATTTAATGGTTAAATTTTACAATTGGGACCCTTCTTTTGCCTCTAAAAGCTCATTTTAGAATTACAGATTCCTCGATACTATCGATAGTGCGGGTGCCGCCATATTTCTTTCACTGTCGTTCCTAAATGCCTACAAACAACAGCACACTCCCGTTGCAGAGCGACCGCTATTAACGAACTCACCCACAAACTGTTACCAGTTGATGGTGCTCATGCTGAGATCATCATATAAAATGAATAATCCTCTGGTAAAATATTTACTTAAATAATAAATAAGTATTTTACCTATGAAAAAAATGAATAATAAATCCAATTTAAATAAGGATTTAACAACATGTTTTTTAATTTTTGAAACCTAACCCCCCTTTCTGCACTAGTTCTTTGTTTCGTATAACACGATTCGCATAACACAGCAATTTTCTGGAACGTAACTCCCGTGTTATACGGGAATTACCTATAGTTGTTTTGTGTGTGCGCGTGTGTGCGCGCTATTATCAGCACTTGTTGCTGGATTATACTGGTAGGTTACATGATCTTAATTAATGTTAATGTTTCTGTCTGCTGATGTATTGATCAGCAACCTGTTGTTTGATATCTTCAAGTGTTATTTGTGATAAGGTGGTTGTGGATAATTGTTCTTTTTTGATCAACAACCATTTGTACAGTGACAGCGAGGTGAAAATATTATTGTGTGACTCTATGGTGTAGTTGTTGTCTGTACACTGTCATGTTTGTTTTGAGTTTTGTAATGGTGTAGTATGCATAGATGATAAAGTCATTCATTTCCATTGTACATTTCATCCATAAGTTGGTTTTCCAGCTTTTGTAGTCTACGGATGCATTTCCACTAAAACACTAAGCATGGCTACTGTACTGCCCTCACAACTAGTGAGGGCATTGCAGTAGCCATGCTTGGGTGGGCACTGCTTTCATCTCCAGTAGCCAAGGGAGAGTGTGGCCTATTTTTCGTGAGCCTCTGCCTAACCCATGAATGCAGACCTTGTTAACCCAGATGACATCAAAGCTGGTATCAAACTTAGACCTGGTTACTACCATGGTAATTATCTCCACAGAATATGTGTGGTCACTTTTAGCTTCATTTCTCCCAATAGACCTTACTGGCATGGGTGTCCATACCAAAAGCTTGTGCTCCAGTTGGCATTGCTCTATGGATCAGTAAAATTATTGAGCTCTCCCAACCATGACCAGATGGTGACCATGGTAGTGTTGTTATTATTATTTAATCTAAAATATTTTATAGCTCTGTATAAAAAACGTTTTAACAAAACATTCTTATAATTTGTTATAAAAAACAAACAAATAATAAATAAGATTATTATTAATTCAAAATAAAAATTATTTTTGCATAATAAAACAACATATTTTGATTAAAAATAAATTTTTTACATAAAATTATTTTGAGTAAATTGGCTTATGAGTCTCTATTAGATAGCCCAAAATTTTAAATCAATATTTTGATGTGTTTGACATCACAAATAAATTATTGATGAAATAGTTAAACCCAAATCTTAAAAGTGTGTATATCTTACCTGCTTTGCAAGTGTTCTACTTGAACTTGTAAACTTTCTACTTGTTCCTGAAGTTCATCATTTGATCTTTGTAATTTACGAATATTATTTGTGGCACTGTCAACCTGAAAATTTGATAAAATAAAAATTAAAAATCTTATATAACTTATTCTATAAAGTTTTGTATTTTTAATATAAATTATTTACTTCATCTTCTGCAGTAGCCAAATCTTTTTTAAGTTCTTCTATTCGTCCTCTTAACTTTTTAACTTCTGCTTCATATTGTTCTGAACGACGTAAAGCATGTGCTAATTCTGTTGATTTGTCTTGAAGAACCTTTTTGATTTTACCATGGGCATGTTTTAAATCAGCTAATTCCTAATAAGACAAAAGAAATTAAATCAATATATTTAAATTAAACATTTATTAAATTTTTGATTAAATAATATTAATGAAATGATTATTATTTTGATTTTTTTTACAAAATTAAAAGACAAAGTCGTTCTATTATTTTGATATTATCATTCATGAATCATTTGTTTTTCTGAAAAACATATGTCCATCCAATACCAAAACTACTCATTCCTCTTTATTGTGACAAAAGTAGCATTTGCAAAGAACTGAAAAAATAAGAGCATATTTTCTAGATTTTATATCATTACAATAAAATTTATTGACAGTACTTTTATCTTTCTTACAATTAAGGTTTCAATCTAAATATAGATTTAAGTTTTTTTTTCTTTCTTTTTCTTTCAAAAAGATCGTGTTCAATTTCAGTATAAATTTAAACAAAATACAGCAGAACTTCACAATTCAGAGTAATTGGGAAAATCTTGGTCTGAATTAGTGAAAATTCAAATTAGCTAGGTTTCTACTCAAATGTGTATGGTACAGTCCAAAAAGTACACTTTAGTTCACTTATGTCCCTCTGTTAATTATTTGTGTAAATCTGTCAATTACAAACATTTATATAATCTTATTTTAAATCTGTTTTCATAATAAACTGAAGTAAAACCATTCATAAACACGTAATCATTTGAAAAAAAATGTAAATTTTATATACTTGTAATTACCTAATGCAAATATGAGTATATATTTTCATCAACAATTATTGCATAAATGTAATGTACTGTACATATATATTACAGAAGCAAACATAACACTTATAAACTACAGAATGCCAAAATTTATCAGAAAAATTTATAAAAGTTTATCTATAATCAAAGAGAATAACAAATAGTATACTTGTTTCCATTTAAGTATTGAATATATCTACAATAGATGCTTATAATTAACAGCCATTTTTAAACATAATTAGAAAACTGCAGAATTTTCTTCTTACATATCATATATAAAATATTATTTATTGTAAATGCATAAGTTATTATAATAGAAGTAATATTTTTAAAAGGTAATTAAATTTTTTAAAAATTGCTGTTATTATTAGAAAGTTAATAATTAGTAAGTTATTGTAAGTGCAAAGCAACTTACAATAACTTAGTAAGTTATTAAAAGTGCTTATTATTGCTTAATCATTGTGATTAAATTGATGAGATCAATCCTTCGTCAGATGTTTCTCACCCATTTTCACTAAGGGACAAATCCATTTCTTCATATCATGCTGTTTATTCACACTTCCTGGAGATACAACTGAACTACTTTTGGAGATCTCAGTTCCTACAGAGAACCTGAATAGATTTTTCAGCAGAGATTTATTACATGACATGAAATAATATGTATTTGCATTATTCTGTTGTACTTGATGTTGTATCTGTATTTATTGAACAGTGTATTTAAGGCCATATAAAAGCAAAGTGAACTTAATAAGTCCTCTAGAAAATGCCATATCTTATGTATATTTGATTTGTTTAATGTATGAGTTGTAAAGTTTGAGGTGTAGAGTTCTCTAATGTTACATTGTGTTTTCTAAAAATGTAATGAATGTTGATATATTTCGTATAGATTTGTATAGATGTGATGTATGCAATAACCTTGAGTGTAAGATGCTGTTGAATGCCTTCCTGTAATCTATATATTCTACATATAAGTTGAAAAATAAACTACACCAATATAAATTAATTACACCAATTAAATTTTGCTGGATTTATTCCAGCAAAATTTAATAAAATAAAAACGTTTTCAATTGTTTTTCAATGATCATCCTCAGTTACCAAAAATAGAATATTAAATAAAGAATTATTTTATTAAATTTTGCTGGATTTATATTGGTGGTTTACTTTTCAACTGATTCTACTTCCAGTATGTATTTGTTATACGCTACATATAAGATTGTGTGTGTGTTCATAGAATGACAATCTATAAGTAACTGTTTACATTCCATGTGGTTTATACCAGTTTTTTTTTGTTGCTCTGTGAGAATTTTGTGTTTATATGTTGTTTGTGTGTTTATATTGTGAGAATGTTGTTGTTTTATATGATAATATATTTTGTTTGTGATGCAAGGAATGGGTATTTTATAGAGGGTAGGAAGGCACATGATCAGTCAGTATTGTGTATGATTGTTTAGTGTTATTGTTTTTGGGTTTTATATATGTGATGCCCATATAAAAAATTTTGGCATGACTTGTAGATTCTTGGTTTTGTGTGTAAAATGCTTGGTTAGTTCCTGATGGAATGATGTATAATTTTTTTAACATCTTCCAAACTGTGAATTCTTTGTATTGCATGTTGGATATTGTGTATTTCATTTCTACACAAAAAACTGACAGCAGAGTTGATTTTGGGGTCAACCAAAACTTCAAAAATTTTAAAAATGATAGTCAAAAACTAAAAACATTATGCACAGACTGGCTTCGTTATGCCTTTATAATATAGTCCAAAGAATTCCAGAATGTATTTCATAGAATAAACTCAATTTATGACAGACTTCATAGAAAATACAACTTAAGTTTTCCATAACCAATTAATTTGTAAAATACAAAGACCTTTATGTTTAATACAACGAAGATTTAAAATATTACAGATTCGAGATAAACCAAAATATCAATTATGCTACCTCTAATTCATTACAAAAAGNTTCAAGCCCCGCCCCGGGCCAGTTCTTTTATTCCAGAATGTTCTAAATTTATTTATTTAATTATTATTTATTTAATTATTAATTTAATTAAGAGATGGCACCTAACGCCTACCTCTAATTGTCAAATTACTTAGTTCCAATCATTTAAAATAGCCATATTATAGCGCGATAATTAGGCGATCGTTTGGTGTTGTTACTTTCTGACTTTAAAAATAAGTCATGAACAAAACAAATTCATATATTAAATAAGTTTTCAACTAATAATTATATAATGCAAAAACAGAGTCAACAGGGGCAATAAAATAAAATAAAATCTAACTTTCATAAATGCATACTTTGTTTTTTTCATGTAATTCCATTTGCAGTGCTTTTACATCAAAATCAGAAGCTGTTGTCATTTGTTTTGTCTTTCGTTCCAACCTCTCTTCCAAATCTTCAATTTGTGTTCTCAATTTTTTATTTTCCCTCTCCAATGCTAATTTCTCAGTCTCTAGTCTTTCACGACGACCCCATTCAGCAGCATTTTCAGCTTGAAGTCTCTCTAACTAGAATAAGCAAATTGCAAAAAGATACTAATCAATGAATAAAATTGTTCTTAAAATTTGATTTTTCCATATCATATCTGCAATTAATTAAAAGTTGATTATTCTTAAACAATTTACTTTACATTATGATAAAATATTTTATTTCTATTTTCCCTAAAATAACAAAAACTGAATAGCGAGTTTCCTAAAAATAAATGGTGGAAAAATATACATTAAGTGTTATTCATTCCAAAATATGTTTATTGCAATCAGTTAACTCTCAAATAGTTCATGTTTTTGATTGTTTATGGTTATTATTCAAATCAAATGGCATTGCAGCAGCAAATTTGGAACAAAGTCTAAATCTCAAAGCAAAAAGCAAATCAGTCGTGTATGGAAACAATTTATTATAGAACTATAATGATCATTTAGATGAAAGACTACACAAGTCTTGTGACTGGCAGAACACAAATCCAAAATTTTGGTTCCAATGATGATTGAGATTGGATATCATAAGGCCCTGCACAAAATTTTATAAACAAATATTGTTTTTTATACTTATAATGGTCACTAGTACAGCAAACCAGTTAAATCATTTGAATCCCACCACTGAAAAAAGCAGGCAAGTACTTTACTAGACTTTCCCAGCACTTGAACAAGAGGTTAAGGGTATTATTAGGAAGTCCAATAATTTTCAATTATACTAAAATATAAAATTAAAGTAATAACAAAAGCTTAAAAGGAATAGTTTATAGTTTTGTTAAATTATGATAAAAATTCTAAACTTAAATATTTTTTTAAATGGCAAACACTGACACTAACTGAAAGTTAAAATTCTGTAGCACCATCTGTAAAGAGGTATTGTTTAAAAAAAATAACATTTATATCATTAATTATTATTAAAAGCAAAACAGGCTTAATTTTGAGAGTAGAGATGAATTTTTAAAAATATTGTTTGTAAACGCCAATAATGAGTAAAATTTTCATAAAGTTTGACCCCACTCAAGATATGATATGACACCCTCTATCTTCCCATCCCCTTGATTTCTGTATTCAAAACTTTAATAGCATCAGTTCCCCTTATATAAAAGTTACCATGTCAATTTGTTTCTTATCTTTACTCCAACCTGAGATATTAAATGAAACACACAGACATAAACATCCTTTTCTCACTTTTTTATACTTTTTGGATTCAGGAAATGTCGAACTGTTGAGACTTGTAAAAAATACAGTTTATCAAATTTGACATGATTATAATACTTTCCCATGTTATAACAGCCAGGAAAATAAAATGTCAAAAATTCCTTCATTAGAGTAACAGAATAGTTATAATTATGTACAAGACTTATTTTAACAAGCAGTCTGAATATAATACAAAAAAAATATAAACAGCTAGAACAGTAGTTCCAAACTAAAGAGCCAAAAAACAGGTCACCAAGCAATAGTGATTCTAGTGTCAGATGAATTAAAAAATTTACAAAGAACAAAATGCCTTTCTATGTATTATCAACTGTATTTCTGAAGTTTTTACTAGACAGCTAACATTGGGAATGTATTGTATAAAGACAGAATTTATGTTCTATGCATGATTTCAATAAAAATCTGGAGAAATGCCAAGCATATGTTCCTTTGATTACATGATTTAAGTTCCTGTATTTCCTTCTAATTGCCAAGTTGCTTTACCATTAATTTTTCAATTTCCAAACATTTCTAATCACTTAAAAAAAGTTAATCTCTTTATCACAGTACAAGAAGAGATTTCTCTACCATGTGAGTAGAAACAGCTAAATCCTTTTGTACAGTAAATATAAAGTAATTTATGATGATATCATCACTATTTCAAGCTTTGAAAAATTGTTATTGAGTTGCAATTTTCAAATTGCAGACCTACTATGTAACTATCATCTATCTGTCCTTCCCTAATCTTGAGAATGGAATTAGATAGATGAAAATCAAGACCAGATATGACAAATTTAAGAGACAGAAGCCCAACCTAACTATATATGAACTTCCAGTTTTGAACAGAAGTCACATGATTTTTTAAATCAAGATATGATTAAAGATTGCAGCCCAGCATTGTGACAATGTCATAAGTGCATGTGACAATTATCTTATTCTGAGTAATATAAGGTAAATAATTTATAATTAGATATTAATATTTAATAACAGATTGTTATTAGTTGTCATTGCAATCAATTAAATAATTAAAAAAAATTGGATTTTTGAGTTGATGTTCATATATAAGAAAACAGTAATTTAGACAAGGATAATCTTATCAGTAAAATAATTTGAAAAATGCTTGTTTCTCAGCATAATTTTAACATCAACTGAAACAGTATATAAATTTAGGAAATTAAGAAATCTTAGCTCAAAATTTAAAACTTGTGATAAAATATTAAAAAGAAAAAGGGACTGCACACCAGTGGAACTAACTATGAATAAGCAATGAGAATAACAAACAAGATTTTGATATTTTAACTTCACTTGAAAGTAATTCCACAATTGACCTGTTGGCCAATCCCACAGTATTTACTAACAGTCTGCCTCAACCTTCATACAATTGTTTAAGTGTGCCGTAAGTCCAAAAAGATTGGAAAATACTGGGCTAGAATACATAAAAGTGACATACATAAAGAATTTTTAGGCTTCTGCATTTTTTTATCTAAAATAAATACAAGTATGATTATATCCTGATTCCTCAATTTAACTTACTTGGGCTGATAAAGACCCCACTATACCAAATACAAAACTCTGATCAATATCAGGTTAATCCAGAAATGGGAATGCAAAATGTATGAGTCACCCCAGTGATATTTTAATGCATACTGTAGTACATATATGTGAGTTCAAATTTTCTCAGTATTTTCAAGTATCTTCTGTAACATTCTACTGTCTTAATTATTCATTGTTTGTGTAGTTCTGAGAAAAATATGAAAGAAAGGAACACCAATACCAGATGCGTCACTGCAGTACTTTCTGATGTCACTCAATCTACTTATAGTTGAAGATGCATACAGACATCAAATGATGGTTTCTACAGGAATGAAAGCATAACAAGTAATTTTAGTGCAACATTTATTATTTGAAAGTTTTAGACTTGTGTAAAACTTAAGGTTTTGAGCATTTACATATCCTTAGTCATTTTCTGCCTCTAGGCAAAAGAATTTTCTTCCATTGCACAATCAGCAGAAGTGATGAGGACGAAAGCCATGAAGAGATGAGAGAGAAGAGAATAATATTTACATTTCAGACTATGGCATTGACACAATTGACAAAAAGAAGGCAATGGTGACAAAAAGAAGGCAATGGCAAAAAAGAAGACAGTGTAGAAGTGAGCTCTGAGGCAAATGGAAGAAGTTACATAGGTAGAAATGAGCAAACTAAATGGTAAGAAAAACCACCTCCAAATCATGTTGTTCTCATAAACTGAAAAAAAATCCATAAGTCTAAAACACTTGAAATATGTTTGCCTGCATTGCATGAGCAATGTTAAATAAGGCATTACTGTTAAGTATGTAAATGTTTCTTTTAAATAAAATTTGAATCATATGTTTTGTTAGGAATTATTTTAGAGCTGTTTGATATGCTTTCAAAATTTTTTAATACTTATTACAAAAACTATCTTGAAAGCTGATTACATCAATGAATTTCTTTTGGAAAGCAAATCATTATTCTAATTATTTCTAATTCCAATTCTAATTGTGCTAATGATGAAAATTCTATTTAATATAAATTTTCCATGATATATTAATTATATATTTATCAAAAATATGTAATATATATAGTTAGTTATAATTTTATAAATATAACCATGACAAAAAGAATTATATCAGAATTTATCAATAATTTTATTCAATAATTAGAACAATGATTAATTTGTCAAGAAATTTACTAACAATGGAGTTTTGAAATTTAAAGTGCAATTTCTTATATTATATAACTTATGATAACAACATGAATCTGATTTTATTTGAAACTGGTAAATTATTGAAATTCTTGAATTTTTACTTAATTAGTAACTAGTAGTGAAGTTTTTACTCAAAATTAATCTATTTTATGATTCTGTTAAAAAACTAAGAACAAAGTAAACAAATATATAATTTTAAAATATTCTGCATATAATTTTTGCAACTTTCAATCCAATTAATGAATGAATTCATTTTTAGTTCCAATAAGTGTTAATTTATGAGTATATTAGCAGTCTTTCCTAATAATGATATATTTATTGGTCAAAAATAAAGTAATTATAATTATATTATATAGTTTATTAATTATTAATTATATAACAATCATTAATGTTAACAAGATTAACTGATAGAACTCTACATAATTAGTTTAGTGATTCAAATAATTAGCAGCTTTATCAATTAAAAAAAATTGATTCTCAGTTAAGAAAACACTCAATTTATATTTTTGCACAACTATACTAACTTACATTGTAATCAATTACAATGTAAATTATAAATGTAAAATCTTTGCTAGATCAAAGGCCATACTAAAGATGTACAATAAAAGACAGCACCTTTCTAACAGAATGTATTAGCTAGGAATTTGGATATTTCCTGGAACAATACAGAAGTTCTTGGAATTTTAAGAATCAGAAAAAATCATTGCATTACAGAAGTGTCATGGATTTTCAAAAAAGCCTACAAACTGATGTAACTAATTGATGGGATTCTGATTATTTATCTACCTTGAAAATAACAATTTTATTGACATAATTTTGACAAATATATTCAAACAGATTTTTATTTTTGTTGTTTGATGTTTAATTTTATACCTTAAGTACATTAGCAATGAATTAAACAATAAAGTTATTTTTTTTTTATAATTTTTGTCATAAGTACAACAATCATTTGTTTACACTTTTGCATGCTTATCTCCATATTAACCAGCATTCCTGAAGATGATTTACAACTTCTTCAGCAATATAAAATAACACATTATTTTTCTTATGCTTTTTGTTATATTTTTACCATTAAAACATTGTTTTGTTTTTTGAGTTATATAATATTTATATATAAATTATACTTAAACACTGAAAATTTTCTATATTCATTAAAAGAACATGCAAGAATCAAATAAGAAAAATTTTTGAAAATTATTATAAACTCAATAAAAGAAATCTACAAAATAAATTATGTTGACAAAAACTAACAATTTGATTTATCATATATTTTTTAAAATTACAAATATAAAAATCACAAACACAATAAGCATATAAATCTTAAGAACAATAAACATTTGAAAAATAATAATTCAATCTATTAGAATTGAGAGAAATTTCCAATTATTTGTGAAATATGAAAAATTATTATTATTTGAAATATGAATTGCTATGATTTAAAGCAAATTACTCAGTATCACTTATGATTAGTAATTATCATATCTTATTCTAACCCCATCATGAATCTCAACACCATTTCTACTCTTTAAAACAGATATGGCAAAGCATCTTTATGTTAATATATTCAAAAGATAATTTTGAACATAAAAAATGTAAAACAGGTGAAAAACTTCAAATAGTGAGAATTAACATATATCATAATTTATAATATACATTAATTCTATTGAGTTAATTAATATAAAATAATTTGATAAGCAGAACTGTAATATTTAATTTTTTCTTTTAAGAAATGCATATTTTAAAAATAAAATATCAAATTATTTTTGAGCATAAAAAAATTTTGTTAAAAATAAAATTTCAATACTTACTTCTGCTCTTAATTCTGACAATCTCTGATCTAAAGTAGTACGATTATTAGCTTCATCTTCTAAATCTAATCTGATACTATCTATTTCATCTTGATGTTCAGCTTTCATTTGATTCAACTAAAAATTTATATCATTAATTTGTAAAGTAATATTTAATATTCATTTTCTTTACAAATATAAATTGCCAGTGATTGTAGCTACAATTTTCTAAATTCTCTCAAAATTCACTCACCTATGAGCCTTTTCAAAAAAGGAAAAATTTTTGTTTTGTAATATTGTTCTTAAAATTTTAGCATAAAAAAGTATAATTAAACAATAATTTACTGAGACAAAGATTATTACAAAAATCATAACAATCAACACAAAAATTTACATATAAACATATATAAATATCCAAAATATCATCTTAATTAACTGATTGTTATCAACATTGTATATTCATAATCATTAATTTCTATTTATTTATTATAATTCTCAACTAGGGTTCAGAATTATGTTTCCTGAACCAGCAAGTTTCAACCTTCTATGATTAGTATTATCATCACAGAAGAGGTGCAGAATGTCTGATCACATAAAAAAGGTTTTGGTAGTCCCATGTTAATTTGCAATAGAAAATTAATATTATGGCAATAGCCACAAAAATGTTACTATAAAATGGAGTAGCATTTTGGCTAAACCTACAAACATTATTTTGAAATATTCACCAAAATACAGGAAAATCATGTGTTTTAAAAGTGAAATTGAAATGTTGTTTACTTTGTTTCTAATCAGTTCAGTCACTTGTTACATCACTGTTTACTTTCATAGTTATGCACTAGAAGTAAAGGCAAGTTGATGTTACTTACTAAACCACAGTTTGAAATTTTCATGGAAAACAAACTGAAACAGAGCTTTAAAAAAAACTGAAAAAAAATCTGTTTTTATTTCAAAACTCTCTTCAACATTACTTAGTGAATAAAATTTTATCTTGAATTAAAATGAAATCATCATTCATTTCCCACATAGAAAATTTGACAATTAATAAACAGTTTTTAAAAACTTTTACTGAAGTTTCTGAATTAAATAGCTAAATAAAGTTTTATCATTATTTTCCTTTATATTTCATATTTTTATATATTTATTATACAATAA
>NW_019384418.1:632071-637318 GCF_000671375.1 Centruroides sculpturatus | reverse complement strand
TATTATACAATAAAAAATATTTTAAAATATAAAAATATGGTTAAATTTCAAAAGTCAAAAACTCTAAAAATTTTATCTTTTTGTAAAAAATTGATGCATTTCTTAAATAATTTTCCAGAAAAAAAATTGCACAAGCATTGTAGTCAAAAAAATTTTGCATTTTTGAATGTCAAAAAGTCTTTTAATTGCCTCTTGCTGAAAGCATTAATTCATGGCGTTAAGAACAACGTCAATTTTATTTTCATTAATGTATTACATCAAGTTTATAATTGAGTTCACCAGCAGAACACTACCCAAGTTAGAAAAATTGCAATTTACAGTTTTCGCCAGTTGTCAGCTCTGCACATCTGTATGCATTGCCTGCAGAAGAACCACGTCCCAAGTCAGGCTCAATCTGGCTGTAAAAGACGTCAAGACTTTGGGGACGATTGAACACCATCCCAATTTTGTCAATTACTCTGTGATAGAATGTTTGGGGTTATTGAACATGTAGAGCAGAAAGTTAAAACAAGAGAAATGTATAAACATTAATACAAAATGATAGAAAAAAGGTTTAACGTTTGGTCAAGTTGGAATAATTTTACTGATACTGCAAAGCATCAGGATCAATTTTTTCAAAGGTTCATTTAAAAAAAAAAAAAAAAAAAGCTAATAATTACCAAACCAAAATTTTTATTTTTCTGCCAGCCATAAATATGAAATGGTTGTGGTTGTTTCATAAGAAAAATATTAACACTGTCCATCAGTGTTATCTTTTACTTGAAATATTACTACAAGTACTTCCAACAAATTTCAGATTGTCTTCTTCGGGTATAGAATAACGGAATCTTAATAGAACTTTAAAATTTAATATATACATTAATGTGTTCCAAACAGCAAATTTAAAACGTATTCCTTAAGATGTGTTAATACATTGAAAAAATAATTATTCAATGTCCACACAACAAACAGGGTAGAAATGCTGGTTATCAAAAACATAAAACCACAAGTCGAACACTTCCCAAGCATTTAAGACTGTGTGATATATATTCAAATGATGCGAGCAGATCCAAGTAAGGTGGCCTTTTGCAGCTGACAGATAGTAATTTTGTCAATATTTATGGCTTGTAAGTGCCAACTAAGATCTTTTGGCACAGCCTCCAATGTGCCGATAATTACTGAGACCACCTATACTGGTTTATGCCTGAGATGTTGCAGTTCAATTTTTAGGTCATGATATCGGCTAAGTTTTTCTTGTTGTTTTTCGTCAATTCTACTGTCATATGATAAAAATTTACTCAATAGTGAGGTTGTGGCCAAAGTTTTCATCTCTAAAATGTGAATGTCAAATGTCAAGTGCTGCTTACAAGATAGTGGTGCTTAACGTTTGATGTTCACATTTTAGAGATAAAAACTTCGGCCGCAACCTTGCTAATAACACAACATAGGCGGTCTATGGTCTACAAATCAGTGGATTACAGTGGCTAGGTATATAAAGTTTGGCCATGCAACATATGTCCATCATATTCTTTCCATTCTGGATTTCTCTGAATGACATTCAAATGGAAAGTTTTTGTTTCTGAAAAGTTTTTTGATTTTTAAAGTCAAAAATCAAATTATTATATTTATTAAGAATTTAATTTTTAATAAAAACAAAATTTAAGGCTAGA
This sequence comes from Centruroides sculpturatus, assembly GCF_000671375.1. Lineage (NCBI taxonomy): Eukaryota > Metazoa > Arthropoda > Arachnida > Scorpiones > Buthidae > Centruroides > Centruroides sculpturatus. The sequence continues at coordinate 635,669 of NW_019384418.1, read as the reverse complement.
TTGTTTACAAACAAAAAAAATTAAAATTTTTAATATTTCTCAAAAAATTAAATATTACATTTTAATAAGCATTACAGTAGAGCATTGATTATCCAAATCAATTGGGGACTGGGGTTGTTTGGAAAATCAATTTTTCAGATAACCGATTACCATACAGTGGTATCTCAGGATACAAATGCCCCAGCATACAAAATTTTCAGGATACGACATGAAATTCGAATATATTTTTACTCCACGATATGAACAAAAACTCACCATACGACGTTACATTAGTTCGCAGCACCATTTTTTATTCACTTCTGTTCATTGGTCTGTCTGCGTGTTTGCTTTGTCGTGGAAGGATCTCGCTCGATAAAGGAAATCTTAAGGTATTATCAGAAAGTGACTGATTTTATTGAAAAGAAACATCCCGAAAAGGTTCACACTGGCCGTATTGCTGCTCAGATTAATGACATTTGCCTAAGTCATTTTAGAAACATTTTAAAAAGTAAGCAAACACTTTGGATAGATATTTTATCAAGCGACCTCTATCCAGTGAAAGTGCTGGTGGAAGTGAAGGAAAGAAAGCAAAAAGCAGTGAATAAAAAATAAAAAAAATATTAAAAAGTTAAAAAATCAGTGTTAAGTTATTTTTAAGTTATTGTTACATTACATTATGTAAGTTAAGTTTTAGTATTATTTCCCTTCTCCCTCTCTTCTGCCACTAGTTTACACCTCCACCGTCGTTTATCTTCAAAGATAAAGTGCAATTAAAACTATATTTTTTTATCGATTATTATTCTATTATGGTTATTTATACATTTACAACTACAAAACACATTTTTCAGTGTTTTCCTTACTATAGTTATTTTTTTCTTAATGTACTACTTAGCTTTAATTTGAGTGTGTTTTTCATGTTGGAATGAATTATTTGGTTTTACATGTAATCATATGGGAAAAAATGATTCACCTTACGACATTTTCATGATACGATCTCAGTTTCGGAATGGATTAATTTTGTATCCTGAGGTACCACTGTATATCTGTGCAGATAAGACAAGGTATAAATTTTTGGTGAAGTTTTATAGTTTTAGCATTATATCTGTCCTATAAGATAACCCCCAAACTATCAACAGCCTATGAATTTAGTTTATTTCAGTGATTATCATCTGGATAATAACATTGTATAGTGTATACAGAATTATGTCCTATTTGTAATTTTTTGAAATAACTTCAAATTTTGTTTTCTTGCATCTGGCATCACTGCCTTGCGATTGTTGCAAACATTCACACTGATTCGGGCATTCTGGTAATGACCTTGACTATTCACAAAAACGTTGTATGGGCTATTCTATTTTGTGGACATACCCTACTCTCTACTAGTAATAATTACAATTTATACAAATTTCAATCAAATTTTTTTTCTATCTGTCCTATAAGATATCCCAGATTTTGGGGGTCTTTTTTTTTATTCAACTATCGTCTTATCTGAGCAGATATACAGTATGTACAAAAAAATATATTAATCCAATGTTGAAATTCGTTCAAATCCCAGCACATCCTTAAGTACTCTCTCATGGTCACGCCAGTGCTACCAGCTAAAACACGCACACCAACAAAAATAATATTGGACTAGCCCAAGACATAGCCAAAAATTGCAGTGTCACAGCACTAGCAGAAATCTAAATTTGCCAACTGGAAAGCTTTCAGCTAATTGACATTTCGGTTAACCGATATTTGAAAAATCAATGAATGCTCTACTGTATTATGGTAACATACATATATCATAAAATGCAAGAAATATTTTAAATCAGAAAAATCATTAAAAATGTAGTAAAGTGTTTGATCAAGTCATATTAAACATCGATATTGTTATAAAAAGATACTCATAAGTAGCAAATTTATGATAGTTTACATAAACTTTGCATAAAAAGCAATATATTTACTACTAAAGATATTTGTTTTTTAAGCTTTTTTAGAGCTTATTTTTAATCTAAAAATTAAATATTTTTCATAATTATTTCATGTAGATTATACAATTAAAAAAAAATTTTTTTTTTTGTTAAATTTACAGGAAGCATGATTAGACATTTGATTTCCATCCCCTACAAAACATACATCAAAAAAACAAACAAATCTTAAAAGTGATACAGTGCTTTTTTACATTTAATTTCAAAAACAGGAAATTCAAGATATAAAAATTCATAAAAATTATTAAAGTTTTGCAAAATATGATATAAAAAAACATCATTGGGTTAAATTTGATTAAAAAAAAAAAAAGAGAGTAAAAAGTAAGTAAATAAGCAAAGTTTTCTTCATGAAATTTGGAGTGAAAGCCAATCTTAATAGATAAGACTATTAAAATACTTGTAATAAATTAGCCATTCATAATATTTAATTCTTTCAAATAAAAATGGGAAGCTCAGGCAAAATCTAGTGATATTGATATTGAAGTCAAGAGTGAAAGACAGATTATATATTTTGTTAAAAGTAAGGTATATCTTATTAATAGCAGAAGTAATTTTGCATAATGTGAAATATTTTAAATTCTTTCAGTTTAGTTTTAACAAATGTCTTTAAATTTAAATATTTTTTTGATAAATTTAAAGTTTGTTTTTATGAGTCTTGTAACCTGAGTAGTTTAAAAATGTACAAAAAAGCTAAATATTATTATTATTACGGTAGAACATCAATTATCCGACTCAATTGGGGACTGGGGTTGGTCAAATAAATGAAAAAACAGATAACCGAAAAGTATGAAAAAATACATTATTAGTATAGTATATTAGTATAACCCATGTAATTAGTATATTAGTATATCACTATTAGCCTACTTCGCATTGGATTTTCATCGGTGTTAAGCCTAACAAAATTTTTTTAAAATAATAATCGTCGCTATTGTAGCATTAAAAATTATTTTATTGCTCACAAAACAAACAACCACTCATAATTAGAAAATTAAGCCTTGTTTAAATACTGTACTGGCCTCCCTTTCATGGTCAAGCTAGTGTTGCTAGCTAAAACACGCAAAAATTTAACAAAAATAATATTAAACTAGCCAAATATTGTAGCACCACATCACTAGCAGACATTTGAATTTGCCGACTAGAACGCGATCGGTTAACCGATGTGACAGTTGATAGGGGGTCAGATAATCAATGCTCTACTGTAATCCCATTTAGAATATTCTTAATTTATAAATAAAGAATACATTTACTAAGATAAATAAAATAGCAATTTCAATAACTACTTTGAATGACTTTATTAATATTAATTAATGCACAAAACAAGTTAGTGAATGACTTTCAACACACACAAGCAGGTAACAATATGAAACTGGAAGGAGTATGATGCAGCCAATCAGAAATGGTTTAAGTCATTGCTACACTGTATATATCTAGCCACTGTACTGTGGATAACAAGTTGATATTGAGTAACTAAATAACATTATTTTTAAAAAATCCATCTCTGTTAAATATGAGTATTCAGACTTGGGATATTGTTCTTTGAAAGAACTCAATTATATATATTATTCTATGATAATAACATGGGCTTAAATTAAAGCATTCTTTTAATTAAAAAGTTTTTACATTAATTTATGTTTAGTATTAGATGGTAA
>NW_019384418.1:581972-631585 GCF_000671375.1 Centruroides sculpturatus | reverse complement strand
CGGATAACCGAAAAATATGAAAAAATACATTATTAGTATAGTATATTAGTATATCCCATGTAATTAGTATATTAGTATATCGCTATTAACCAACTTCGCGTTGAATTTTCATCGATGTTAAGCCTAACAAAATTTTTTTAAAATAATAATCGTTGCTATTGTAGCATTAAAAATTATTTTAAAATTATTTTATTGCTCACAAAACAAACAACCACTCATAATTAGAAAATTAAGCCTCGTTTAAATACTGTACTGGCCTCCCTTTCATGGTCAAGCTAGTGTTGCTAGCTAAAACACGCAAAAATTTAACAAAAATAATATTAAACTAGCCAAATATTGTAGCACCACATCACTAGCAGACATTTGAATTTGCCGACTAGAACGCGATCGGTTAACCGATGTAACAGTTGATAGGGGGTCAGATAATCAATGCTCTACTGTAATCCCATTTAGAATATTCTTAATTTATAAATAAAGTATACATTTACTAAGATAAATAAAATAGCAATTTCAATAACTACTTTGAATGACTTTATTAATATTAATTAATGCACAAAACAAGTTAGTGAATGACTTTCAACACACACAAGCAGGTAACAATATGAAACTGGAAGGAGTATGATGCAGCCAATCAGAAATGGTTTAAGTCATTGCTACACTGTATATATCTAGCCACTGTACTGTGGATAACAAGTTGATATTGAGTAACTAAATAACATTATTTTTAAAAAATCCATCTCTGTTAAATATGAGTATTCAGACTTGGGATATTGTTCTTTGAAAGAACTCAATTATATATATTATTCTATGATAATAACATGGGCTTAAATTAAAGCATTCTTTTAATTAAAAAGTTTTTACATTAATTTATGTTTAGTATTAGATGGTAAATTATACATTAGGCCTATTTAATTATTTGTATAATTTAATTTGAATTTTCCAAACTATGTACTAATAATTATAAAATTATTTGTAAATCGTTGCTTTATTTTATATACTAGTGTGCAATAATTTTAAAGGAATTTTGTGTATTTTTCAGGAAAAATTTTCGATCCTGAAAATATTCTGCATGTCTTAATTTTTATTTTGTGAAATATAGTTTCAAAAAATATTTTTTTATTTATACTTACTTCTTTTAAAGTATCCTGTCTTGATTTCTTCAAATTCTCATATTTATCCCTCAATTGACTCAATTCTGTTTGTAATTTTTCCATAGTTTTCATTAATTTGCTCTTCTCTCTACATATTTATGAAAGAAATAATTTTTCTATTTAATATTCTATAAAAAAATTAAACCAATGCCATTATAAGATAATTTAAAAATATATGCCAAAAAACTATTAATCATTCATAGTCAAATACAAACATATGGAATGCAAGTGGCTTGCTTATTTATCTGTGCATTTTAAAATTAAAAATATTTACTAAAAAAATTTAATGTTTTTAAATAAAGAAATTAAAAAACATTTAAATGAAAATTTATCATAAATATAAATATTGTTATAAAATGTTATTTAATTGTACATAGTATTTAAAAAACACACATTGTTACTTTTATTGCTAAATTTTTTAAATTATTAATCAAATAGCTTTATTTTACTAATCAGAGATTTTAATAAATATATGCTAAAGATATCTGATAGAGAACACAAGAAATAACAGGAAATGATTTCAAAAAATTAGAACAGGAAAACATCAGATTGTTCAACAAATAAATTTCTATTTTTGATATCATAATTACTATCATATGTAAACTGTATCTTGGTTAATACATGCCAGCTGTTGTTGTTATTAAATATAAATAATTTTTGTATTTTTTTTTATTGAATAAAAATTCAGAATGATCAATTTTATGAGAATGTGCTAATAAAAGTTAAAGAATATTTTATATTTAATTATAAACAAAAATGGTTTTACTAATTTTTCTTCTTTTCATATAGACACTAACTTAATTTTTAATATCTGCAATCTAAATTGAGCAAAATACAAAAAAAGTTAAATATTAAAATTGTTGAGACTTAAAAATTTCATATGATGTCAGTGCACAATTACAGGTAAACTAAATTGTATATGTGATCTCATGTGATGTAATGTGATCTCAACCTGCTTCCTGTCAAGAACTGCATTCTGTAGGATTGAAGTTTATGTTGTGTAACATAAATAATGTAATTTACTAGTTTTATCTTTATCTAACTTGTAATAAAGCATATTATGAAAACTAGAGGCCTGAATAAATCATTTAACAAAAATAATAATAAAACAATTGCAAAATTCTAAAATAAATCTACTATTCCTTAAAATTTTTAAATGTTTATGACTACATATTTTTTATATACTAAAGTAAAGAAATTAACATACTGCCTTTCAATTGAAATAGTTTTTGATGCCTCATCCAATCGTAATTGTAACATTGCAATTTTCTGTTCAGTCAATTCTTGTATAGGACTTGTAACTTCATCTATTCCCCTTTGAGATTTGCTCTTTTTATCATTTATGGAAGAAATATTACTACTCGTCACAGAATTAATCTCACTATTGTTTTTCTGTTGCAATAATTTATCTAAAAATTCTAAATCTTCATTTGTATGTTGGCCAACATCTGTTGCATTTTGCCCACTTTTATTAGATAAATTATCTAAATTTGTAGGTCTGATTGATATTGATCCTTCATTATTTATTGATAACTTTTCAGCTGGACTTATATCTCTCTCTGCAGCAACTCTTTCCCCAATTTGTCCCGTTACATAAGGAACATCATTCTTTTTTTCATTCTGACCTAATTTGGCACCTAAAATTTTCATTTCTTTTCGAAGTCGGTCCACTTCTGTTTCCAAATCTTGTTTCTCACGTTTCAGTGTATTGCATTCTTTCATAACTGCTTCTAATTTACCTCTAAGAACTCTAGCCTCTTCTCTAACTTTATTCCTCTCAGTTCTTACTTTGCTCCATTTCTCCCTCCAATTAGCAGTGCAATCTGACCACCATCTCATTGTTTTTTCCATCTGAGCAGCTCTAGCACGTGCTTCTTCTAATTCTCTCAATCTCAGTTCTTCCTTGGCCTCCCATTCAGGATCATAATTATGATGATGATGGGATGATAACGAATGTTGAGAAATATCACTTGGCATCTCAGGTGTTTCTGACCATTGATTAGAAGTTCCACTAATATGACGTTTTACAGAACTAGCTGTAGATCCAGAATGGGACATTCTTTTTATTCCCTAAAAATTACAAATAAATATCTAGTTAATATGACCTTTTTTTCCATTATTATTATTATGAAAATATTAAGTTACTGACCTTAATACTATACCTTAGTTAGTTTAAAATTCATAAATACTAATGACATTTTACATATTTTCAATATTTGAAGTGTGCAATGCCATAATGTTGTAAATGCCATTTTTCTCTAAATATATTTTATTAAAGAATTGAATTCTAAATGCAATGTTTTCTGCTGCAAAAAATATTGTGGCAATAATGGCACTGTAAGTGGCTGTATTTTGAAGTTGAATTTATGTGAAGCCATAACATTTAAAACACCAGAGTGCATACTACATGACTTTTGGTGCTTAAATATTGCAGCTTATATTTACATCATTTTGATATTCCAAAGAATTTGTAACTAGTGAGTTTTTTACAAATTTATTGTAAAATTAAAATAAATTCATTCACTAAAAAGTGTTTTTTTTACCTCTCCTGAAGAGTTTCCGTTTTTGGTATTTACATTAAGCCATTGCACACTTCATTTATGTAGTAAAATCTTGTTTTATAGTGGAGGTTGTATATCAGCAGGTCCTGCATAAAACAGAATTCAATAAATTTATGATACACTACAAGTAGTCCCAGATAATTGCCAAAACACTTATGTTTTTTGTTAATTGTAAGTGGTTACATGTTTAAAATAAATAATCAGGCTAAATTTTGGATCTATAATCATATATCCAAAATTTAGCCCGATCATTTACAGCAGTTGTAGGTGTATTTGCTTAAGATATTGGGTTTCTATTAATGTGTATATTTACATGTTTAAAATGTTTTTATTTTTACTACATATACTGAACTTCATAACAAAAATACGGTGGTACCTCAGGATACAAATGCCCCAGCATACAAAATTTTCAGGATACGACATGAAATTCGAACATATTTTTACTCCACAATATGAACAAAAACTCACCATACGATGTTACATTAGTTTGCAGCACCATTTTTTATTCACTTCTGTTCATTGGTCTGTCTACGTGTTTGCTTTGTCGTGGAAGGATCTCGCTCGATAAAGGAAATCTTAAGGTATTATCAGAAAGTGACTGATTTTATAGAAAAGAAACATCCCAAAAAGGTTCACACTGGTCGTATTGCTGCAGAGTAATGACATTTGCCTAAGTCATTTTAGAAACATTTTAAAACGTAGGCAAAGACTTTGGATAGATATTTTACCAAGCGACCTCTATCCAGTGAAAGTGCTGGTGGAAGTGAAGGAAAGAAAGCAAAAAGCAGTGAATAAAAAATAAAAAAATATAAAAAAATTAAAAAATTAGTGTTAAGTTATTTTTAAGTTATTGTTACATTACATTATGTAAGTTAAGTTTTAGTATTATTTCCCTTCTCCCTCTCTTCCGCCACTAGTTTACACCTCCACCGTCGTTTATCTTCAAAGATAAAGTGCAAATAAAACTATATTTTTTTTATAGATTATTATTCTATTATGGTTATTTATACATTTACAACTACAAAACACATTTTTCAGTGTTTTCCTTACTATAGTTATTTTTTTCTTAATGTACTACTTAGCTTTAATTTGAGTGTGTTTTTCATGTTGGAACGAATTATTTGGTTTTACATGTAATCATATGGGGAAAAATGATTCACCTTATGACATTTTCATAATACGATCTCAGTTTCAGAACAGATTAATTTCATATCCTGAGGTAGCACTGTAGTCAGTTTAAGTATTAATAGTCAGAATTATCCTTTTACATTCAATGGTTAACCTAACCATTTACAAAGACGTGAATCCATAAATATCAATTCTGCATAAAACAAGACTGCTTTATACTAGAAATTTTAGCTGTAAGAAATTTCAGTTATATAAAAAATGCAGGTAAATTATACTTTTATAAAATATAGTAAATTATGTAAAAAATACAACCAAAAATATTTTATAAAACTACCATTCTTTCAAAAACAAAAATATGAAATTATCCAATCCTATATTCAGACAAGTATCTAATAACCAAGCTTATTTGTTTATAGACATTTTCAATGTACTGTAATTACAGTATCTTTAGATGACTAATAACAAAAATATTGTTAAAATAATTCTTCAGAAACAATCAATAAAATAATATTTTATAATATTCGATCAGTGTGAGTTTTTAAAATTATTCATTTTAAAAGTTAATTAAAATTTTCAAAAATTCTCAAGAATATTTTGAGAATTTTTTATATTCTTAAAATTATATTTAAAACTTTAATAATTGTGACTCAATCATTTGAAAAAGTTTTTGTGCAGATTAAGATATATAAAATAGTAAAACAATTTCAGAATTTTGTAATCTAAGAGCTGTTATATTTGGTACTAAGCAGAAAGTTATAAAACTAACATTCCTAGATTCTTATTAACTTATTATTATTAAAGAAAAATAATAAATATGTTGTTTAGATTAATTTTAAAATGTATTAGAACTGTTTAATTTTAAAAAGTAAAGTGATATCTAAATAAAAGTTACATGATAAAACATTGTTTAATTCCATAGTTATATTTACTCAACTATAGAAATATCAAAACTAAAGCAAATTATTTTTATTATAAGAAATGCTTACAGACATAAAAAATTGAAATTTTGAATGTCCTCGAAAACTTCATCAGTAAAACATGATCTAAAAATTATTGTTTTGTTAAAAGTAATTTTTAAAGAATGATTTGATAATTTAAGACAAAATATCATACAAAAGAATTTTAAAATTATTTTCTTTTAAGTTTACACAAAAACAAAAGTATAAAAAAAATCAATTCCACTTTGTATTCTACAGATCATCTGCAAATATTTATCTTGATTCTGATGCAGAAACTTACAATTTACCTATATTCAATAATATACAATATTGTACAATACGTGGTAATGTTACTACAGTAGAACCTCGAAAACTCGGCTCTCAATAACCCGGCACTCCAGATAACTCGGCCACACCCTGGCAGGACAAAAAAATCCTTAGTTAATTAATTTTCATTATAGACAGCTTTATAAAAGTATAAAAGCTCTCATAAAGTATTTTTCTGAGGTCTGTCTTATCAGGTAAATTACTGTACACAGTGTATTCATTAATTTTCATTTTCATGTAGTAAAGGCTCTATGCCTTCATAAAGGACGTACTTTTCCTTTGTTTAAGGGTATTTGGGCAGTTTATTCTCTGTTATATTCTCAAGTAAACAATACATACAAGTACAATACAGTATTTTCTGAGGAAACACTCTTACTTATTTTTTTTAACCCCATTCCCGATAACCCGGCATTTTCACAAACTCGACCACCCTTCGGTCCACATTAGGCCGAGTTTTTGAGGTTCTACTGTATTATATTATTAAATGACGCTTCTAGTCCACAACGTAAATTGAGATTAAATTCATTAACCCAATTAAATATGACTATAATAAATTGGAGGGCTTATCACATCAGGAAATGACTGAAACAAAGTATACTAAATTTTTTACAAAGTAGCCTTTAATTACACACAATCAGTATTCTTTCTTCCAGTCATTCTTCAAATCTTCACACATTAAAAAATTCCAAGCTGGGTGAAAGTCTGAAAGGTGAAAGTCTTCACCACTTTTAAACACAGCATATAGCCCCAATTTAGCACCAAACGACTTCCACCTCTTTCATGAACAGAAAAAGTGGCCAGGAGGGCAGAGGTTCAAAACTAATGACGATCTTCAAAACAATGTTAAGGCCCACCTCAAGTCATTGGCAGTAACATTCTATTAAGAGGGGATGGAAAAGCTTGTTCACAGGTATGACAAATGCCTCAATCTTCACAGTGATTATGTCGAAAAGTAACCAGGTTTGTAGCTAACTTTTGGAAATAAATTCATTTTGTTATTTACATTGTCTTTTTTTTTTATGGACCATCGGAGATTGAAAAAAAAAACAGCTTACGTAAATTACAAATGAGATAATCAAACTACAAACTAAAATTTTACTGAACTATTCAAATCAGATGTTAATTGCTAATTCAGTAAAAATGTATTTTAAAAAATTTATTAAATAAAATAAAAACACTAAATTCAAATTCCTCAGTCAAAAGAAATGTTTATATAAATTTCAAGGGTTCTAACTGTTCAAGTTTGTCCAACTTACACCTTGATCATTCTCAGATTAAAATTTGATGGCATACTAAATTTGGTTCTTCTAAATTCAAAGAAATTCCTATGCATAGTAATTTTACCTATAAAAAAAAATATACAAACATACAAGCATGCACATATAAAAATATATATTTAATATAAAAAATTTTAACAATATTAAAATAAAAATAATTGATTAAAACAATTAAAACACAATTCAGATAGGATTGTTTTTGTGCATATTGAAGTGACTGTAAACACAAAACAAGTGAAAAATTTATTATATACTTTAATTTGTGAATACAATATCAACACTCATTAGGTATTATTATTGCAACCTGTAAAATGTAAATTGATTTTATTGTAAAACTTGTAAATGTTTTTGAATCCATAAATTGCTTCTATTTTAACCTATCAAAAAATTTTAATTTTTGTAAAATTAAATGCTTATTGTAAGAACATATTAAATACATTAAGAACACACTTAAAATACACAAAATACTCTTAAAAAACACATTGAACATAGATTTAATTTGGGAAAAAAATGCAAGATTTGTCTGGCAGGTCCTGTGCAGAGTCTCCTCTGCAGATGCTTTGCACAGGACCTGCCAGATACTTATTTGTGAATCATCCTTACTTGCTGCTATTGCTTGGCTGTTAGTATTATCCACTAATATCATACAGTATAGGCCAAAGTTTCCTCTTCAAACTTGACATTCTGGGTTGTAACCTCCTCCATGTGCAGTTCTGGATTTACATAAGAGCATTTGGGGCCAGTGCCCCCACAAAACTGTTTAAACATAATTTTTTTTTTTAACTATATACTTAACTACTGCATATATAACTGACGTAAAGTTAACTTGCAGAAAAAAAAATTTTACATAGGTATTTTTCAATTAAATTAAAATAATTTTACACAATAAAATATATGTATGTTTACAATAAGCTTATTTTTAAATGAAATTTACAACTTCCTACATTTGAAATCTTTGAAATACTTGAAATATTGCGCAATTATTTATACACATTCATGCAAGTTTGATGCGGACAAGACCATTCTAGTGCCGCCTACTCTTAAAGGGGGGCCAACCTTATTTGTTCCCATGGGCCTCTGATTGTTAAATCTGGCACTGTCCATGTGCATGATATAGTATCTCTTTCTCTCTGGTAACAGTGACTGCAGTTAACATCTATCTTATAAAAATCTAGCACAGGGATGTCCAACCCACGGCCCGAATGCGGCCCAAGGCAAGTTCCAATGTGGCCCAATAAACGTATAAACAAAACCAAAAAATTTTTTTATTTTATTTATTTCAACAAAAGAAACTAAAAAATAGAAGTTTCACAAAGCCATAAACCTTCATATATTTTTTATTTTTGAGTGGAAAGGAAATGTTTTCAAATACTCAGAAATGTGTGAATGAGGAAGGAATACTATATAAAGCTAAAGTTGAGACTCAAAGAATTATAGACCCAAATTCGGGAAAAGGAGAGAAAGGCCAAAAGATAAAAAGTAGTGAGAAAGGTTAAATAGGCTTTCTGTTATGCAAATATGGACCCTTAATTTTCCAACCTTTATCTCACTCCTTTATCTTTTGTTTTTTCTCTCCTTTCCCTGAATTTGGGTCTATAATCCTTTGAGTCCCAACTCCAGTTTTATTTAGTACAGTGGAACCCCGGTTAACGAAAGTAATCCGTTCCACGAGTCCGTTCGTTAACCGAATTGTTCATAAACCGAAGCAATTTTTCCCATAGAAATTAATGCAAATACAATTAATCCGTTCTAGCCGTCAGTATTTTTGTAATTTTATTTGTAAAATGGGTTTTCTTTAATGAAAATATAGGAAAACGTGCTCATAAACAGTCAATCTAGGTTAAATTTTCGGAAAAGAGGAAAGATTTGACGGGTATAAAAATATCACATACGATCGTTAAAGTTCTAAAATGACAGATAGCGAAATAGATTATGAGCGAAAGGCTTATAGGCTTATTAACAATCTCTGATCAGAGTTGATGAACAGGTGTCAAATAAACGCCTCGGAACAAACCTTTCTCGTGACCTGATCTGGTTTCAGTTTTCTCCTGGAGACAAAGAAGAAAACAATCGGGAAGCGAGGAATGGGACGCAGGACAAATCGTAAGATGAAATTCAAGAAAGAAATACTATAAAAACCCGAATCTCAAGGTCAAAACGCAGTTTTCCTAAAAATTCTATGGCGATTAATCTGTGTCGTCTTCATCTGGATTAAGCCTGAAGTCGTGCCTGCTAAAATTTGTGTTGTGTCGCGCGGACCGCTCCAGTTGTTGCAGCTCTGTCACCTACCATCGCTTCTGTGACCAAGCGAATTCATCTCGTCCGCTCTGGGGCTACGACTGATCAGCTTGCACTATCGTAGGACCAGCGATACGCCACTCCTCAGTGCCGAGAGAAAATACTGTAGATAAGCCATTTCCAACTACCTCAAATATGTAAGCATCTTCCCGTTCTAATAAACGATTTTCACTGTAAAATACTTGTCATCTTTGTCTCCTCCGCCACCACCAACGTACGAATGGACCCTAGACCATCACCGACACACGATTAACTGATTTTCCCTAAAAGTCGGCAAGCTTACAAATTTGACACAAAAAGCCGTTAAGTTCGTTATCCGAATTTTGTTCGTTATCCGAGACAAAATTTTTGCAAAATAAAAGTTCGTTAACCGATTTGGTCGTTAACCAGGACGTTCGTTAACCGGGGTTCCACTGTATTCCTTCCAGCGTTGCATGATTTGGCTACTTTGCACCAAAGTTGGGTTCCCTTTTTTTAGTTTGGCGTAAAATATATCATTTGGCGCTTAGGCTAATTTTTTGGGCTACATATTATTTATAAATATATTAGTCAATTAAAAATGCACTTTAAAATGGTGTTTTGTCATTTTTTATTAATTAGAGACCCAAATAAAACAAAATATTTGTTATTTATAAATATATTAGTCAATTAAAAATGCACTTTAAAATGGTGTTTTGTCATTTTTTATTAATTAGAGACCCAAATAAAACAAAATATTTATGTTTTTCAAATAAATTTTTGTTTGTCTTCTTTATAATAAATGAATTTATCTATTTCAAAGTAAAAATTGAAAGTGTCTGTAAAAGTAATTTTTAAAAATATCCTTTTTCATGATAAANAAATATTTGTGTTTTTCAAATAAATTTTTGTTTGTCTTCTTTATAATAAATGAATTTATCTATTTCAAAGTAAAAATTGAAAGTGTCTGTAAAAGTAATTTTTAAAAATATCCTTTTTCATGATAAAGATTTAATACTTATTACTATAATCTAGACATAATCTGACAGGTTTCATCAAATTGGCAAGATTTGTTTATCTCACTCATTAATAAAGACTTCCAACACAATATAAACATTCTACCCCATATCTGCATACAGATTACCTATTTAGTGCTAATTGCACAGCATTATACAAAGTGTAGCACCATTATCATGAATTTCTCTATAAAACAGTTAAACCTTTAGATTCTTATAATTCATTTTTTATTTATAAGAAAATATTTTTACTTAAAGAGTAAAATGTTAATTTACTTGTAATTGTAAAACACTTTATAATAATATACAGGGTGTCCACCTTGAACCTGACACATTTGAAACTGTTGTAAAAAATCTACCACTCAGGAAGGATGTAAAGTAATGCACATTTTATGATGAAAAACTCAAAAAGTTTTATTAAAAAAATCAGTGAACCTCTACATGAGCTTCTTTTCTTGCATGTAGAACATCGAGTCTATACTCCATTTCCTGCCAGGTTCTTTCAAGCATTTCTGGTGTGACAGCAGCAACAGCATCGTAAATGCACAAACAAAAATGTTGAAGGTCACAAATTTTAACACCAGTGTAAACCTTGTCCTTGACAAATCCCCAAAAGAAAAATTCTAAGGGCATAATATCTGGCAATCAAGGAGGCCACGGTATCGGTCCTCCGCGCCCAATCCAACAATCAGAAAACTGTGTGTCAAGGAAATGTCAAACATGCAGACTCCAATGTGGAGGGGCATCGTCTTGCTGGAAAATTAAATCTGTTAAATAATGGAATTCGTTTCAGCTTACCACCATATAGCTTGTGCCCGTTCTTGTGGAGAAGCCATTTTGCATTTGACCACTGCCACGCCACCTAAAGTCACTTTGGCGGGTTTTCAAAATTACCTATATAACTTTCACAGTTTCTCCACCTAATGGAATGCATGACATCTGATTACTGCCTTGCACTTTGATATGACAGTCGAAACAAATGGGTCAGGTTCATGATGGACACCCTGTATATCTACAGATATAAAACTAACAAATCTGACAGAATGATTTAACATGAAAGTGTATAAAACTAGACACAATCATTAAGATAAACATACATTACATTTTTTGATTCTTATCAACATTTATTGAGGAGAACACACATTTTCAGTTCCACATTAAGTCATCTTCAATTTAAAATTTTAAAAAAATGTTAAAACAATTAAAAAACTTCTTATTAAATTTTTTTATTTTGGCATGTGCATCATGAATTTATCTTTTGTTTACTTTTTTGTCTGTTTTAGACCCTGTACACACTAGGCGTTTTTCAACGCGCGTTAAACGCGCGCTTGGCGTTTGAGTGTGTACGGCTACATAGAACTCTTGGTTCTTTAAAACGCGCGTTAAACGCGCGCTTGGCGTTTCAGTGTGTACGGCTACATAGAACTCTTGGTTCTTTAAAACGCGCGTTAAACGCGCGCTTGGCGTTTCAGTGTGTACGGCTACATAGAACTCTTGGTTCTTTAAAACGCGCGTTAAACGCGCGCTTGGCGTTTCAGTGTGTACGGCTACATAGAACTCTTGGTTCTTTAAAACGCGCGTTTAAAAGCGCGCGTTTAACGCGCGTTGAAAAACGCCTAGTGTGTACAGGGTCTTAAATTATTCATTTATTACAGTTCTTTGATTACTTTCAGAAATTATCAACATTCCCAAATTGATTTTAAATTGTTTTAAAACTTTTTCAGTCCAATTTTGTGTACAAACTGAATATAGCTCAGTACAAAGCTGAAAATCATTGGTTAGTGATAAAAACCTCATATCTGCATTTCCTAACATTTTATGAGAGAACTAAAAAGACATGGTTTCAAGGGAGCAAAATTTTGAATAGTAGATTCCAAGTTTCTGACAATGTCAGAGACAGTGAGCTGAAAACCACTTGAGGTTTTGACAATACAGTATATAGAAATTGACTTTACAACACATTAACGTAATAATGTAGTTTTGATTAATTATTTGAGATACCAGGTTTTGATTGCAATTGACAAAATGTTCCTTAATTAATACATCTCTGTTGATTAACAGCATCTAGCAGTTTAAATAAAATTGTAACATATAAATATGTATTTAAAATCTCTCCTGCATAATATCAACATGGAAATTCAACAATATTTTTGAGAGAAGCTGGGGAGTTAAAGAGTAAAAACTCAACCCTTTAATCAGTATCAGCCTGGTGATACTGATATATACAGCTAAATACTTATATGATCAATCATGCGGTTCTAGGGATACTGTTTCCACGTTAATATCTACTTCTAAGAGTGAGAGTTTACAAGTGGAAGTACAATTCTAAGTATGATATCTCGTGAAGATAACTCGATGTTTCTGGATTCTATTCATACGACATCAGCAAGATGATCGTGGATATAGTTGAGTATTGGTGGTCCATAGAGCGTCATGGAGCTGGCAGGTAGAGCTTCTTCTATACTGGAGTCTGCCCCGATGATTGAATTCGAGCCATTTTTATTCTCCCTGAGCATGGGAGTCAGTCAAATGATTTTGATTTACAGTGGTCTAAGGTCAGGATTTGTCATTTCATTGGCTGGAGCAGGCCAGATTGTTGATACTTTCTTGCCAGGTGTTCTGACTCTTTTTACCATATAAGGCAACCAATTTAAAGTTCTTAGATGTCACCATTGAGGTATTGAGACTCTTCTTACCTCATAATTTAACCGATTTTGATGTTTCTACCTATTAATAACCATATGTTTAGCTTTAATATCAACAGTTATCCAAAACATCATAAAAATTGTCAATTTGTATGGTTATTTGATCGTCTTTTAATCTATCGGTCAGATGCCACCGGGAAGACCAGGTGGTGGAAAAGAGAGTGGGGTTTTCCATTTCACAAATTTAACTGCATAGCAATTTAATTAATTAATTAATCATGCTCAGGATCTCACATTTTTATAACAATCAGTATAAAACCAAATGTCAGCTATAAAAAATAAGTAAGGATGACATTTTAATAAGAATAAAATCAAATCTTTGCATTAAGATTTTTTTACTTTAAAAACAATTTAGAATCAATTACAACAATATGACAGTTAAACATATTTAAAATTTATTTGATTATTATAATACAGTAGAGCCTCGAAAACTCAGCACTCGATAACCCGGCACTCCAGATAACTCAGCCACACCCTGGCAGGGCAAAAAAATCCTTAGTTAATTAATTTTCATTATAGACAGCTTTATGCCTCAAAGTATTTTTCTGAGGTCTGTCTTATCAGATAAATTACTGTACACAGTGCATTCATTAATTTTCATTTTCATGTAGTAAAGGCTCTATGCCTTCATAAAGGACGTACTTTTCCTTTGTTTAAGGGTATTTGGGCAGTTTATTCTCTGTTGTATTCTCAAGCAAACAATACATACAAGTACAGTACAATATTTTCTGAGGAAACACGCATACTTATCCTTTTTTAACCCCATTCCCGATAACCTGGCATTTTCACAAACTCGGCCACCCTTTGGTCCACATTAGGCCGAGTTTTCAAGGCTCTGCTGTATTACAAATTTTAATTTAATATTTTTTATCACTATCCACATCAAAAATTGGTTAAGAGTTCTGATATTAAAATCATATGTTATAATTCAGATCAGAGTATTAACTAGATTTACTAAACAAGAACATACATTTGGCATTTGATTTAATATTCATTTTTAATACTAAAATAAATAATCTAAATATAAATTAATAAAATCTAATCAAAACAATTTTCTTTCTTATATTTTTAGTCTTATTTCTTTTGCATATATTTAGTGTAAAATGTTTGATTCTGATATACGATGTAAAACATTTCAGCATATTTCTAATATTTATGTTTGTTAAATAAATTTTATTTGATAATAAATGAACATTGAATATCTTAAAAATCCTTATTAACTTCCCATTATTTTAAATGTTTCATATATTAAATATTTTAACATTTATATTGACACTTGGCAAATATATTACTGTAATTCATTTATAACTCAATAATAATCATTTTTTTATGACATAACATTAATTACTATTTGATTCTAATTAATATGAAATTAATACTAAATATAGCTCTAAAATTTTGTAATAAACTTATTACATTCTCAAGTAAATTTTTTAATTAAATATATTTGCATCAGACCTTGTCAGTTGACTTGACAGTACATAGTGATTTTGAAAACAATTTGAAAAGTACTTTTACAATGTTGCAATAAATTATCAGCTACAATCAACATTAAAAATAATTAACTGCTTTCAGAATTTTATGGCCATAAATAAAACTTCATTAGAACTTGTTATGAAGCTATTGCTGTCTAGGTAAGTAGTATATATAATGTTACTTCTAGCCATAATCATGCGAGAGATGATTTTTTATTTAAGAAAAAGCTAAATTTTTGAATTCTTTGCTTGTTTTGAGCGTTTGTAACACTCTGTTTTTTCGAGAAGCACACCGGTAATAGGCTCCCCGGTACGTTTGTTGTTTAGGATAAAAAATGTTATGAGAGATGTATATTTTGAAGTTTTATGTGATTTTGGGGTAAAAAGTTTAAAATTTGATGATTTTTGGTTAAAAATGTTGCCACCACATGATGCCAGTGAGAAATGCTGTCATATTTTTAGAGTAAGAAAGTTGTAAATGTCAAAAACTAAAATAAAATAGAAAAAAAACACTCAAAACAAGCAAAGAATTCAAAATCTAGCATTTTTTATAATAAAAAATCATCTCCCACACACTTACAGCTAGTAAACATTATAGAAGTAACATTATATATACTACTTAGGTATCTGCTACATTTGAAAATTATCACATGTTTTAAAGATAAATTGCACATCTAAATTTCTAAACATTAAATAGTTTTAATTCTTGAATAAATTTTGAAAAAGACTACTTTTTANAAATATATTTGCATCAGACCTTGTCAGTTGACTTGACAGTACATAGTGATTTTGAAAACAATTTGAAAAGTACTTTTACAATGTTGCAATAAATTATCAGCTACAATCAACATTAAAAATAATTAACTGCTTTCAGAATTTTATGGCCATAAATAAAACTTCATTAGAACTTGTTATGAAGCTATTGCTGTCTAGGTAAGTAGTATATATAATGTTACTTCTAGCCATAATCATGCGAGAGATGATTTTTTATTTAAGAAAAAGCTAAATTTTTGAATTCTTTGCTTGTTTTGAGCGTTTGTAACACTCTGTTTTTTCGAGAAGCACACCGGTAATAGGCTCCCCGGTACGTTTGTTGTTTAGGATAAAAAATGTTATGAGAGATGTATATTTTGAAGTTTTATGTGATTTTGGGGTAAAAAGTTTAAAATTTGATGATTTTTGGTTAAAAATGTTGCCCCCACATGATGCCAGTGAGAAATGCTGTCATATTTTTAGAGTAAGAAAGTTGTAAATGTCAAAAACTAAAATAAAATAGAAAAAAAACACTCAAAACAAGCAAAGAATTCAAAATCTAGCATTTTTTATAATAAAAAATCATCTCCCACACAATTACAGCTAGTAAACATTATAGAAGTAACATTATATATACTACTTAGGTATCTGATACATTTGAAAATTATCGCATGTTTTAAAGATAAATTGCACATCTAAATTTCTAAACATTAAATAGTTTTAATTCTTGAATAAATTTTGAAAAAAGACTACTTTTTATATTTAAATAAAACTAGAATTTTATTCCTATGTTTAATTACAATTAATAAAAATAAAAATTCTCAGAAATGAATGGATAACCAATGCATAATTATTTCTCATTGACAAAATATTGATAACTTATATAAGCTACATTATAAACTGTGTAAAACAATCATATTTTAGAGATATTAATTTACTTTAAATAAACAGATTATTATTATTAAAAATATTTGTTAGAATGTTATAATTCAATGTTAATTAATTATTAATAAATTCAAAAGTATGACTATTTATAATTATAATACTACCTAGCAATCTACATTATTTTTATATGGTAATTTTTATTTCGAGTGAAATACGAATCCAAAACAAAGAAAACGAACAAATTATTATATCAGAAGCTCAGTTAAGTAAAGTCCTGAACAGGCAATTGGAACGTCATATTATATATTTTGAAAATTCGAAAGTACTGTTTATACCTTATCCAATCGAGACCATCAGACAATTTGTTACGTATGTAAAGACGGACGATCCTGGATTGTTTTCTTTTACACACGCTTTCAATCTGTATCATCTGAGTTTAAGATACGAGTTAGAGAATTTAAGAAGGAAATGCAGATCATTTATCATTCGGAAAATAAATCTTAATACCGTCTGTTCAATTCACGATTTTGCACGTGGAATCGGTGATCTGGTCATAACTTATTATTGCTGGATAGCTGGATTGCTGGATTTTTATAAATTCAGTAGTCATTTTGTGTTATCATATTTGTTTAAATGTTGAAAAAATGAATTATTGCTTTAAACTTGATTATAATAAATCATCTAAAACAAAATTTTTTTCTTTGGTTAAACTTTTTCACTTTCATTAAGAAGTCTTTTTTTTTTAAATAAGATGTAAAAAGCACTATAGTAAACTAATTCCTAAATAACTTATATCTAAAACGTTTTATAGGCAAGTATAATAGCATTTTGCTCATTTTAATTTGATTCATTGATTTTTTTAATTTTTAATTCATTAATGTTTTTGTTTTATTTCATTTAACATAAATTAACTACAAGCTAAAAAAATAATGATTAAAACTCAGATTTTGCCAAATGAAGAATTCAAATTATCAAATATAGTTCAATCAAAAGTCTTTCATAACTACAATGACTGAAATTATGAACCCATTTATGCAAAAATACACTTACTAAATGTTAAGGATAGTGAAGTCACTGACTCTAAATATACATGAAAATAGACTTAGAAGATAAAACCAATTAAGATCAAATTTCCCCTAAGAATGCCGTAAGTTAAAATTATCTTTGTGCACTCAGGAGAGAATCGGTAAAGCAAAAATTTATTGTAAATTGTCATAAGAGTATGAAACAATACTTTTATCTAAAACAATGTCACTATGATTAGATTGCAATGTTCTGAAAAGGGCAGGCATCATTATATATAATGAGTAATTAGGTTGACCAGACAATGACCAACAATAACATTAGGCATGACTTCAAAATGATTATCTGTCATTTCATTAACTGAGATTACCAAAGTTCATGTAACTTTGCATTAAAAATATACATAGAAATAACAGAAAATCCATATATGATTTTTTAGAAACAAATATTGCAGAAACATTTTGATTATATTAATAAAAGCCCTAATTTTTTTGAAACAACATATTTAAGATAATTATTTCATTTAACTTCAACAAATTTATATCATCTCAAACATTAATGCATAAAAAATAAGATTTTTATGAATAAATAGATTAATTTTTCATTATGAATCAGTTTACTTATATTTCATCAGAATCAGAGCCACAAGTTTCCTATACTTAAGAGAAATGAAACTTTCTATATTACAAAAATCCTCAGCATGATGATTTATCCTGAACTAAAACATTTTAAAACATTTTTCAGCTTACTTTTTTATCTTTACAAAACAATATATTTCAAAATCCTTCATATACTGATATTATTATATATATATTAACAGAATTCTTTTAAATATAAATAAAATGAGTTCAATAAATCCACCTATCATTTCTGAACATTCTAGAATAATCTAGATTTTATGTAGAATATTTTAAATTTTTATCATCTAGAATAAAATATTCTAGAGCAGTGATTCTTAATCTGGATACATGCACTTTTGAAGGTGCAAGACTTTGCATTATAAATTAATTGTATATTTTTTTAAACATCTCGTGAAAAGTTAGAAGTATGAAATAATCTACTAATCTTAATCTTTGATGTTATTTTTTTCATCAAACAATGCCAAGCTCATCTGCTAGTTTCATTATAAACTTTTAATTAACATTTGTTAAAAAAATTGTCATTACTTACCTAACTAGAGTCTTAATATCCCGTATTAGTTTTATATAATTTTTTTATAGAATAAGGATGAACCAGAAACTGTAGCTACTCATCTGAATTAATTAATACATATTTAACAGTGGGTAAAGTTTAAATAATGCTAAGCACTTTGACCCAGTTAACAAGGCCATCTTCAGGCATCACTTTCCACTTTCAACTGTCTATGCCTGAAGATGTCCATTAATTGGGTGAAATGTCAGCATTATTTAAACTTCACCCACTGTTAAAGATGCATTGATTAGTTCAGCTATTTTTATAAATTCAGTAGTCATTTTGTGTTATCATATTTGTTTAAATGTTGAAAAAATGAATTATTGCTTTAAATTTGATTATAATAAATCACCTAAAACAAAATTTTTTTCTTTGGTTAAACTTTTTCACTTTCATTAAGAAGTCTTTTTTTTTTAAATAAGATGTAAAAAACAATATCAAATTTAATCTAGAATTATGTTTTTTTTTTTTTTTTTTTTAAGTCTGTTTCCTAGACCTAAATTTTTTCATACTGATAAATATGCATAGATAAATTTTCTTAATCATTGAAGCTCTACCTAAAGTTATGCTAAAATACACATGAGAAAATGGAAAACTAGCTCCTTAAATAAAAAAAACTTCACAATTTTAATGTAATATGGTTTACAGAGTTATAATAAACATCTGAAAAGGGCCATACACATGGCCAAAACATGTAATGTAAATAGTAGATGAAATAAAATTCCATTCCAATAAAACCTTGAAAGTCTATGATTTATGGAAAACAGGAAACCATGCCTTTGTATTCCTCAACAGCTCAAATCACAAAAAACAAGCTTAAATTTTTTTTCAGAATTTCAAGTATATATTTTAAAAATTCAAGAAAGTGCAGACAATGTAAAAGTTTAAGAATGACTTCTTTAGAGTAACTAGATGCTTTAAATTCTGATATTCTAAAAACTTCATATCAACAAAGCAATATCAAAATCAAAAGAAACTTCTAGTATAAGTATTTCTGCTTATCACTAGCAATGAACACACACAAATTCTTCAAAAATACATCAACTCCCAAATAAATCTAATAAAATAATGTTATAAATGGAAATAATCACATTCTAATTCTTACTCAACAATATCACACATTTTAATCATCTAAGAAGAAATAATCTTTTAAGAGACATCCAAAATTAGAGACACTATAGCTCAGCGATTCCCAAACTTTTTCAAACCATCACTTTCTTAGTTCCATAGACGTATACCAAATTTCCCCTAACCCATTTTCCCTTGAGTGAGGCTTGGAAATATTCTTAGGCTACATCCTACATGGCAGCATCCAGCAAATGCACTTCCAAGCAGAGCAGACAAACTAGTTCAAGCAAATATGCGCGTCTGGAGTAACTGAGTTTAGCGACCACCAGATGATGCTTCTACACACACGTGCAGGAAGCAGCTACTACCAAGCCAGTTTGATCGTCGCTTCTACTGCTCGTGCTTCCAATAAAGAAAATGGCTGATTTTGTAGATGAATGAAAACAGAATGACAAATAAATTGTGTATATATGTTGTATGTACTTTAATTAATAATCTTTTACATAATTTAATAATTTTTGATTTTATAAATATAATGTTTTAAAAATAAAACTTTTTTTAACTTTATTATTCTATAAAGATTCTTTATATTCGTTGTGTATCTAGTTAGTTATAACAATTACCTGTCAAATTTACCGTTTTAATGCTTGTTATATTTTCCATAGCAAGCATTCAACAAAGTTGTCTCACTGCCATTTTGTAAACAACACGCATCCACTCTGGACAGAAGTCGCTCGCAAGTTGGATGTGCGTACAAATTCGAGCTTGAGGTCGTTGGATGCTGCCACGTAGGACGTAGCCTTAGAAAAACTATTCTACAAACCTCACAATAATATATGGAGAATTATCATATATTATTCTCCACATCTGAAAACCACTAAACAATGTTTTATCTTACCCGTTTTAACAGAGGAAAGGAAAGAGTTTCAGCGATCCCAACCCTTGCCTATGGTCACCATTCAGGACATTGCATCTATCACCACCCACTGCCCACGTGCTTTTACTCCTAGATTTACCTCTGTCCACAGGATGGTAGCACCAACTTGGAAACTACTCTTTAGCTCATCATTACATTAAGTTCATTTTAGGAATTATTAACTGATTTTAATTAAAAAGACAAAATATTCACATATAATTTTCAATTGGTACAGCTAGTTCAGGGGTGGCCAACAGTTTTTGCCCCCGGGCCAAATTGGAAAGAGAACTTTTTTCATGGGCCAAACCAGAGGCTGCCCTAGAAAGATTTTGAGATGGTGTGAGATCTCATTGTGGTGTCACCCCATAGAGACTAAATTGTACATAAAGATTACAGATACATTTTTCACATTATCATACTTTATCAACATTCTACACTGTACTTAAGAGATTTGTAATGGAGGGTTAACTCTAAACACACAGTGAGTTCTTTGACCTTTTTTTTTTTTTCTTTTATGCACTAGAACTTTTCACCAATCCATTCTGACTTGAGTAGCTAATATTGAAAGATTAATCACAGGCCATATAAATCCATTACACGGGCCGTATGTTGGCCATGCCTGATCTAGTTTAACAAAAACAGTTTACTTTTTTATTAGTTAGTTATTTATTTATTTATTAGCCATCATTACGCTAAAACAACAAGTTTTTAAATTGCTTTACAATGCTTTAAAAAAAAAAACCAGAAAATTTTAAAAATTATTTACTATTGAATTTAAGTGGCATTTTTATGAGTAATACTTAATCAACCACCCAAAAAACATATGTTATTTTTAGTTATTCACCCAAGTGTTATAATCTTAAGATAAAACTACATTAGGCACTTATTTTCAAATTCCAAAGAATTCTATTTATATTGATTTTTCCTCAATTACACTTATTCTTCATCCAAAATTGGCATTCTTCCAAAAAACTCTGTCAACAATAAAACCTTTTATAGGAAGTTCATTGAAATCAGTTCATTTTACATTCAACCTATTAGCAACTTATCAATTGGCAGATTATGGCAATAAACACCTGCTAATATAAATATTAATGAATCATCCCTTCAAAATTGATAATTAAAACACATGAGCAGATAAATATAGATTGAAAGAATATTTTAACAGCAACAAATACTGATCAGAAACTTACAATTATTTTTAAAAAATCAATAATTATAAAGAATTTTATGAGAAAAATTACTCTAAACATGAAAAATATTCCAAAAATGCTAAATCAATTAAGTCACATATAGTTTCATGTCATGCTATTATTATTCTTATTTAAAATAAGTTATAATAGGTGAGAAAACCTACCACAGATGTTTTTCTGATTATTTTACGCTTTTACACATATCATATTCCTTTAGTTATTTGCTGAAAGAGAATTTTTATTTTTTTTAAGACTCGGTAATCCAATAACACCAAACGACAAAACCGGTATTAATGAGGACGACTAAAACCCTCTATTGGTTAAAATCGAAATTACAATTATTTTAAATATTTATTATTGTATTTTTTTTTTTCGTTTTTTTTATCTTAAAAATTAAAATTCAAGGCATTAAAATAATTAAAAATTTATTAAAAAATAATTTATAAAATAAAGTTTTGACCAATTAAAATCTTTAAGATAATGTATTTAAAACAAGAAAATTTATTTCGATTTAATTTCTTTGTTAATGTCATTATAGAAATNCGTCGCAAACATTTCATGCGTCAGTCTATCTCGTAATATTGGGTGCACCCAAAATTCTCTTTGCCTCCGCCGTCGTCTTTTATAGCGACGATAGAGGAGCCACACACAAGCAATCACTTCCACATCCATTTCCAAACCGAGCCAGTGCGCATGCTCCGCTAAACGCTCGTCGAACGCCGAGCTAACGCGCGTTGAAAAACGCCTAGTGTGTACAGGGCCTAAGTGCCCACAGGGTGGAAAGAGTATTAAAATAAAACCAATGGCGCAAGGGCCTCGTGAGCCTTGCTACCACAAAATAAATTCGAAGTAATACAGTAAAATAATTATAAGTCCATAATTTAACATAACTGTTTACAGATAACGAACGTATATACGATAAATTTTATCCACGAAGCTTTCGTTCCAATCTCGCTAACGCGTTTGGAAGAATAATGGCAATTTAAGGTCACGTGATCACAAACTGTCAATAGAAAAGCGTTCGTTATATGGTCACTCATGTTATAGACTCTTTATTTGAGCCTATAGTGGCTAGATATATACCTAACCACTATATTCCGTCCTAGAGAGCACAAGCTTCTAGCTGCTGAAACACATTGGCATTTTTTGCCGTTTTTTAGAACCTACTAGACACTCCCAAAACCTCCCTAAACACGAGGATCGCCACCTTTCGACCGCCACTTCCGGGGAGCGCCATGGGGAGTTGCACCTTGCTTGTTCTCTATCTGCTAAGCCTATTGCGTGTCTAACAGGCAGCAAGCCGTATTCTAACCACACTTCCATCGGCAAAGACCAAAGAAAAGCCCGATTATTACCGCTAATTCGGCAACGCTTTCTCCGCCGCCACTCTATACCGAGCGCGCTTCTATTTCGTTATCTCTATCACAATCTAACTAACGACGGAAAGAAAACAGATCCTGCTCCCATCTAAACCGAGCACGCTTCTATTTCGCTATCTCTAACTGACGATGGAAAAGGCCAACAAAACAGATTCTACACTCACCTTCGGCAGAGTCTTCTCCTTTCGCTACCTGACGACGCCTAGCCCGTTTCCGATCTTATTTAGGCGAGAACGGGGTAAGGCCGTCGGTCACCTTCCTCCTCCTCGGCTATGTCCAGGAGGTCGACGAAGACGGGATCGCCCGATGTTGTTCGAACAATCGCTTATAATCCAGTTTTCGCGTACAAGTATCCTTCGGTAACGCGCACCATATGTATATACAGTATATACATATATATACACACACACACACAGAGCTTCGCTGTTCGCTGGGCGTTCGTCTTTCCCGTCGTTTCTCTTCGTCGCCCTCGTGCACTGGTACAGTACATCACCAAAACATACGTATATAGACGATCTAGACGTGTCGGCGAAGACAGAAACGTCGGTCGATCGTCACATGTACTGTACACCTTCAACGACAAACATTCTGTTGCCACTAATAACAGAAGTTCGCGTGAAAAATCACGATCCTTTCCAAATGCTGCAGGCATTCGATTCGAAGACCGACTTCAACTTATGTTTTGTGGAAGCATCAGCAACTGTTCCGAATCCATATTCGTCGAAGTTAGGCATCCATTCCATACGAACCGCATGATTTGTTTCTTTTCTAAGAAAAGATTGTTTACTTCACTCATTTTCCACCTTATATTTTCTAAACTACCAATTAAACTTCAACTTCCGGGTCGAGAACAGTGGCAATCCGGAAATCTTGACGCACAGGAAAGCTATGCAAATGCAAAGGCAAGCTATGCAAATGCAAAGGCAATCTCTACATAAAAATTTCTCCTTGCATTAACACTCAAAGCTGCAAAGAATGCTTTTCAAAGATCAGATGAAGACAGAACGTGTCACCAAACTTAAAGTTTTAAATGTTCTGGATATTCTTTAAAACAATGCAATACTTGAAAGTAACTATATTCCGACTTCATTAATTGTGATAATGGAGACGACGAAAGCGAAATCGAGATTACTGTACATTGCAATGTGATTACAAATGGACAATTTAACAATTCCGAAACAATGTCATTTTACTTCTTTGAAGAAGTAACTAAGTCTTTTTAAAAAAAATCAATTTTTCAAAAATATTTCCTCAAAATTGATGAAACTTTATGGGTTAATTGTACAGAAATAACCACCGTTTTTTTTGCCTGGACCGCATTTAATCAGAGACAAAGCTTTTATTTTGCTGGTTATTTCTGTACAATTAACCCATAAAGTTTCATCAATTTTGAGGAAATATTTTTGAAAAATTGATTTTTTAAAAGGAATATAAAGAAAACCGCACCATGGATATATACATATCTATTACTTATAGTAACTAAGTCTTTTGATAACATACAAAGTAGTGTGGAGAAAGTAAACGAATTGGACAATTGTCACGAACCAATATCGAATGAGATCGAAATAAGCTGCAACAAGCGTTCTCATCTCATTCCGGAATTTTAACATCTGCATTTGATTGTTGAAAACCATTGCTCTATGCAATATTAATGCAAGGAAAAGTTTTAATGTAGACATTGCCTTTTCCTTCGTACTTCCATTACAGCTTTCCTGCTTCTACTCATCACAAGTGTGTAATAAGCAATCCTTTTGTTCGTTACGTACACAGATAGGTTTGGTTTTCCTGAGATATGTAATCTCGGGCAAAGCACAAACTCATTCCTTAATACCATAAAATTCGGTTAATGCCCAGATACGTGGACCGTCATGGCGGCACTTCCTGTTTTCCGACTGCCAGCCTCGACACCGGAGCGGTTTGCAGACGACATGTCACGTGACGACGCGAGCGCCTGCGCGTGTTCTGCTAGTGCGGTCGTTTCGAATTTTCGACGTGTTGGTTATTTTGTTTTGTGTTTTTTGGCGTTGCGTTCAACTTTTTCGCAGAGATGGAGGATTTAGACATTGTGACGTCGACGGATTTATTTCGTCGTTTGGATTCTGAATATCCCGAGTTGGGTATCGACGGTAGGATACTTTCCGATATAAAATTCGCGATTAAGATTGGTTTGCAACCGGTAGAGGCGAAGTGTGACAAGTGCAACGGCGGCGTTCGTAAAATAACTTACAGAAAAGACACCGGTTCGGTTTATTTCCGATGTTGCAAGTGCAAGGTTAATACTTCGGCGTTCAAAGGCACTTTCAAGGAAAAATGCAGCAAGATGTCATGGCGGACGATATTCACTTTCCTCTGGCATCTCATTTGCATAGATGGCTCGTTGAATTCGTCGAGTTTGGCCGTCGCGGTGAGTCGCACTACCGATGTCGACTGGGCTAATTTCGTTCGGCACGCGATGATGATCCCTCTTTTTAATTTGACGAGTTTGAAAATTGGCGGCCCCGGAAAGACCGTCGAAATAGACGAGACGGTCGTAAGCAAGCGTGAATACGAAAGAGGGAGAAAACTGAAAAGGGACAAAGTGGGTGGTCGGCGGAATCTGCAGAGAAGACAAGAACTGTTTTTTGTGTTTTGTAAACGATCGCTCCGAAGCCAGTTTAAATTGAGTCGTTAGCAATTTCGTACGGTCGGATCTACGATTCATACCGACCAATGGAAGGGATATAACAACATAGGCGAATTAGAAGGAATAGGTATAAAACACGCGACCGTAAATCATCAAAAAATTTTGTGAATCCGCTCGACGGCGTACATACGCAGAACATCGAAAAGCTGTGGGGGATTCTGAAGAACAGAAAAAAATCTGCCTGTTCACTTACGGAGGAACTTCGCGATTCTTATCTCTATGCTTTTATGTACAGAAAGCATATGAAATGGGAAAGTCTCAAGCCGGGCGAACGTTTCGCAATTTTCTGCGGACATTTACGAAAAATGTATCCAGGAGCGGGACGCGAGCCCGAATGGAAAGAGCCAGAAACCGTTCCGGCAGCCCCGGAAGCGACGCCGAAGAAGCGAGCAAGCGGCGCGACGAGCAACAGGAAGAAGCGCGCCAGAGTCGTCGAATGACCGCGGACGAAGGTGAGTAAAAAAAAAAACGTTATTTTGTTATGTTGGTTAAAGTCCAGATACGTAGACTGTCATGGCGCCTCATCGCTGATTCCAGCAAACAAAAGAAAGGAAACAGTGGGGACGCACGTTCTAACCTAACCTAACCTATTCTAATAAATTATCATAATTATTACCAATTATATTATTAGAATAGGTTAGGTTAGAACGTGCGTCCCCATTATTTCCTTTTGTTTGCTGGAATCAGCGATGAGGCGCCATGACAGCCGCTGACGCTGCCGCGTCGTCACGTGACATGTCGTCTGCAAACCGCTCCGGTGTCGAGGCTGGCAGTCGGAAAACAGGAAGTGCCGCCATGACGGTCCACGTATCTGGACATTAACCTAAAATTCAACTGGAATAATCTGAATCGCTTTCCAGTAATTTGAAAACTGTCGCTGAGAAATGTTGCTGCTTAAATTCCAGAATGATATGATACACAACTTGCGAGCTCCCTTTTAATCTCTTCATTCGGCATTGTTTCGTGTCAATTGTCCAATTCGTTTACTTTCTCCACAATACACCTTGCACGTTATGGAAAAACTTTACTATTGGGAAGAAGTAAATGAAGTCCTTTCGGATTTCGAAAATTGTCAATAACGACCATTACCTTTTGCGTTCGCTTCCGTTGCCTCGAATATCACAAATGTTGAATATTTCCTGACTTATACTCCTAACTATTGCGGTAACAAACACCGGCCGAAAATGCCCGAAGGCGACCTGAAGGCTTATGAAATTTCGGGGGGGCGGTGCCGCGGACACGTGACCCGCGGCCGACCGTCCATTGGCCGCGCGACAGGCCCGCTCCCACTTCACGGTCGACGGGGACCGCGTGGCGCGGCGCGGCGCGCTGCATCTGTGCGTCCGAGGGAGGGCCGCCTGAAGGCCCCGTCATGCGCAGTGGCTCCTCGGCCTAGCATGGCTCAAGTATGAGTTTCGAAGTGTTTCTGGCAGAGCGACCTAGCGGGCCGGTGCGGAGAGAAGTGGATTGGCGCCGGCCAGGACCGGGGTTCGAGCCCCGGCTGAGGTAACAGGTGTAATAATAATAGATATTTGTATTTACAAGTAACAGATGGCGACTCTGGAAGGCTGCAGGCGGGAGACTCGGGCCGCCGGCCGCGTGCGAAGGGGCGACGGAGTAGACGGGAGGGAGAGGCGCGCGCTGGGGGCTAAGGAAAGGGGAGAGCACGCTTTTTTTGCAACACTGAGATGGGGAAAACCGAAAAAAAATTCGGCCACGTGACGCCGTCCCGTTTGTGCGCGGAGTCACGTGACCGCATATGACGTAGGCGCATCTTTGGAGGGCTATATCTCGCGAAGGGTCGCCCGTACGGGCATGGTCCTTTTGACTTTTATGCTCCCACAGGGGGCTCTACAATTTGGGGAAGACGAAATTTTGCTACATTTGTCCTAGAATCTTGCCTAAACATTAACTTTATCATGTCTTTTTTTTTTTTTACATTTAAACTCTATTCCAAAAACTTACATCTCCTCCACTTACACTTCCTCTCAACCTATTTCGATCGTTCTCTTTATACGTCACACCATCCCTCTATGAATCTTCTCTATGATTGGTGTATTTCTCTTCCGTTTATTAATTATATTATTTTAAGGCTATTATTAAGGTTATTATTAGGATATTAATTCTATTATTTTGTTTAATTATATTAATATGTTCATATAGTTGTAGCTTATAATTATTTTTTTCTTTTTTCCTTATTTTTACTGAATTTAATACTATTTCACATCCTGTTGAATTACATGATTTGCTACTACTTAATTTGCATAATGCATAATTTCCCCTGTCGCTCGAATATGTTCACTTAATCTTATTTTTAATTTTCTTTTTCTTTCACCAATATGTTTTTTTCCTAGTTACAATTACAATTAAAGGAATACACTACTCCTTTTTCTTCTGTTTTATCATAGTTTTCTTCATTTCTATAATATAGAAGTTTTTTAGTTGTATTTACTTTTTCCGGTACAGTATTAAATTAATTCTACTATTTAATACTTTTTAATTCTTTCAAACAGCTTTGGAATGTACCTTATTTTAACAAAATTTTTCTCCTTATCTATTAATTTTGATTGTTTATCATTTTTCGGTTTTTCAATTCATTTATTCAACACCTATTTGGATAATTAAATTATGTTTAATTATAATAAAAAATAATTACTTTCAGTTTTTGAAAACAAATTCTATACCCAGACGGATGGAATACCTATGGATACTTGCATAGGTCCAAAAGTGGCTGAAATATCAATGATACAAATAGATGAACAAATTAGAAATATAGAAGGTATAGAATTTTTTAACAGATATGTGGACGACTGTATTATAATATTTGATAAAAGAAAAATAGATGAAAATATAGTTTCACAGTTTCGTTTATGCTCGTTAACAAAACACTAAAGGTTATAAATCTATATACTTCGTTTGTGACACTTATATACAAATACAAAATCTTGTTTTTACAAAACCTGACGTTTCGAGACCCACAAAACCCGAAAAGTCAAAGGGAAAAAGTTCCGTGTGTGCTTTGGAGGGATAAAATACCCACGTTTGAATAAACACCTTTCTAGCGACGACTGATTTTTCGTCCCTATCTATATCAAGAATAACACGCACAGGACAACATTAGAAACGTATTTGCATTTACAAAAAACAGGTTCCCGAATATCAGCGTAACCAGAATCGAGTTACACACGTGTGGAGCTCGTGTGTGTCAATTGTATACATTAAACGTTGCCACTGTTTTTGTGAATAAACATCCTCGTTTTTCGATTCAAAAAGACATTCGGAACGAATTTCTACGAGTCTAATAGCTCGGACAGATCTTCAATAAAAGGAAAAAACTAAATAAACACCAAATTATATTTTCCTATTTTTCTGTATCGCCAGGAAGAAAGGCGATTTGTACGAAATTTTGTTAGCTTTATTAGGCTAAATGGGATTTAATAGGACTACAGTACTTCGACACGATAATGCATTAGTTGTATACGAAGTATGCAAATTTAATATGTACAACATATACATTTAAATTATAAAATAAATGAGATACGAAACAATTGAACGAATAAACAATCCCAACAATATGTATTATAGAATAATAATATTTGGCTAATTGTTAGAAGTTAAAAATTAAAAGAAGTTAAAAAGTTCATTTCCTTGATTCGATCCCATTAAAAATGGGATCGAATCAAGGAAATGAAGAAAATCATGGCCACACATTAAGCCATCTGCCATTTATGTGAGAAAACAAGAATTCTATCGGGACTCCGTAAGCACAGGTCTGGTTGCGAAGAAGCTATCGAAAATTCCAACAAGAAAACCTCTGCTTGTACGAAAACCATTCGATGTGCATTGTGCCAAAAGAAGATCGCATCAAACGGACTCTTACAGCGCCTGAAAAACGAGAAGAGTAGTGAACGTTCGTTGATCTATCCGAAATGCGCTTTGAAAAAATGTGACTAAATCGAGATCGTCACGACATCCTTTAAAATAGACGTGGACAAAAATTTCAATGAATAATTTTGAATACAAATAACGCTTTGTTTCGGTAAATTAAAATGAAAAATTCCTGAGTTTTGAATCATTAAAATTTGATTTCATTATTTACGAATAATTTCTTTATTTATAGCAAAAAAAAAAACACACACACACACATACGATACTTATGTTTAGATCCTATCTAGACCTGTTCGTATAACGACTTTTTATATTTTAACGGGCAATTACTTATCGTGACATGGTCACCAGTGGCCCACCAGTGGCCAAGCGGTCTTTGTTTTTTGAATACTGGGGGAAGTTCGGTCGTGGGTTCGCGCCTCGTCCGGACGGGCTGGTCACGTGGAGTTTTCCGGGTTTTATCCACGTCTGTAACGCCTATATAGGGACCAGTTTCCCTTAAAAACTTAAAAAGACCTCCCGGAAGTTATTCCCTAGGCAGATTGCCCAAGTGTTGTGTTGCCATACCTTAACCCCCCGAAAAATTCCTGGGGATTTTTCGACCCGACTGGATTCGATCCCAGGTCCCCACCAGAACGGTAGAGAGCTGCCACCTCGTTTATGAAAAAAATATTTTTAAAATTAAAACATTTTAAGCAGCTAAAAGCTTGTGAGTCTAGCCCCCAAGTAAATATTAGTTATAAATTATACCGCTACGGCAAACAGCGCCAGTCGTGGCTACTGGATTTGTCTTTGTTTTAGTATTTCGTCGTCTTTGTTAAAAAAGGAATCCAGTATATGCAATTTAAAGTACAAGTATAAGCAAACTTTAAGCAGACATATGAAAGAGAAGTGTAAAAAGAAAGGCTATAACAGGAATGATGAAGTTATAAAATTATTTAAATGTAGTTTGTGTTCAGGTGAATTTCATAAAAAAGAACTATTGTTACACTTCAGAGAGCTACACGATATTACTATATCTAACTATAATCAGACATTTCATTTATTTAATTATTTTAAGGAATGGAAACAGAAATATGAAGTAGAAAACACCGTTAAGTACGTTATTTTGAGTGGTTCAGAAACCATCATTAAGCCTAATAGTTCTATATATTATGTCATTGATCATAAATTTTAAGTCTACCTATGTTCTATTTTATTCATAATTCCATCTCATAATCTTACAATATTAATTCTTTTATAGAATAATTCATTTTTAAGCAAGGTGACTATTTATAAATTTATTTTCACTTTTAACTAATAATTTCGAACAAAGTACAGTATTTATAATTTATAATTATGAATAGAAAACAAAATTATTGTCCGGTATTTTTTAAACCACACTTACTACATTCCATTTTATTTTATTTACAACGAGTTCAACAACGTTGACAGTACGATAAATAAAAGATAAGGGTTGTAACTACGGCCCGAAACTGACAAATCTAGTTGCCGAAATTAACGCTGTTCGCCGTAGCGGCATAATTTAGAACTAATATTTACCTGGAAGATAGAGTCTTGTTTAAACAGCTAGCCTGTAGCTCTGGAAGATGCAAAATCGAATCCAGGCGTACAGGCTAAGGAATTTTTTTATAGCTGTTCTGTCCTGGATAGTGCCAACCAGTGGACAAGCGGTTTTCGTACCCTGAACACTGGGAGTTCGATCGTGGGTTCGCGCCTCGCTCGGACGGGCTGGCCACGTGGAGTTTTTCGGGTTTTCTCCACGTTTGTAACATCTAAATAGGGGCCAGTTTCCCTTAAAAAGACCTCCCGGAAGGCATCCCCCTTGGCAGATCGCCCAAGTGTTGCGTTGCCATAAATTAACAAACAAACGAAACGCAGGTGGGTCGAATAGTGACCAGCGTGGTAGGGTTCAGTTTGGATTTTTCATTCTTATCGTTCAGACGCTTGCTCGTTACTCCCGGAAAGTACGTGTGTTTTTAACATTTTATGGTTAGAAATGCTTACATAAACTTTACAAGTGAATTTATGTATGTAATGTAATTATATATCGCGTAATTTTCATTTTCTCTTCTGTATCTAAATCTTAATAATTCGAACGATAAGTACAGTGGCCACGTCCTTTATTGTTCAAACCGTGATAGATTAAACAGTGAGAGAAAAATGTAATAAAATTATACATGGTATTTGTTTATAAGCCATAGACCAACGCTTTTTCTCTCAATTTTATTTACAATAGAAACATACATGCTAGACATGTCCAAAATGCATCGAATATATGATGGGAAACTCATTTAGAAAACGATATAAACAAAAAAAAATTCATAGGACTACTCAACGTTTCAGCCGCCATTGCTCAAGCTCGTTTTGGTGGTGGACTATCATAATTGACAGCGGCATTACCGGAAACGTAACAAATGCAATGTCTATCAAACTGTGGTCCGCGGACGCTTTCATGTCCGAAAAGTTTTTAGGAAACATGTCAGAGATGTCACGTGGTTGAAGTGAGCTAAGTTTTGAGTAGTCACGTGACATGATTTGTACCCCACGAAGGAAAGAGCTTAAGCAGCGGCGGCCGAACGATGCACAGTAAGTAGTCCCATTGTTTTTTGTTTATCACGTTTTATATATTGGTCGACAGCAAAAAGTTAGGTGTTTTTGCTTTGGAAATGTCTATGAAATGTGTTTTATAAAAAGCAAATTTAAAGAAATAGTAAGAATCAATAGTTTTACGGAATTTAAGTCAAAAATTAAATAAACTTGAAATGTTTACCTATCGTGTTTATATATTGCTCTATATTCCACTAGAAAATCTATATAATTGCGATTTTTTAAAAAAAGAATTATACTGTTTTTTGATAATGTGTAGTTCTCAATATTTAATTAATTCCAAAATTAATTGTTCTTTGTAGAAAATTTTCAAAATGAATAATGAGGATGCATTGACAGAGACATCATCAACATCTCAAGAAATCTCCTCTCGTATGTTGAAAAAATTCTACCAGAAATTCTATTATACATATTTAAATATTTAAACGATCTGGACTTACAACAGTGTGGCCGAGTGTGTACTTTTTGGAAAGACGTTACGGAAGGCATCCTAAATAAGAAAATAGCAATCTTTCGTAAGGTAATTATGTATTTAATTTTTATACATCTAATTATTATTACATTTTTCACTCTATGTACTGACAATTTGCTTAATTCTAATTATAGCAATAAAATTAATTATATTGCCTAGTGTTACAAAAAAATTGAATTCAATTCCAAGAAAATGATACAAAACATATATTGTATTAAAAGTTTATGAGAGTATCGATCATTCTACATATTTGCATGAGAATGTAAAAAGTGAGCATTGAATAATGCACACATATTTAATAACGTATTCAAACATGCATAGGCGATTTAAACTGCAATTTGAACTGTTTATTTGTACATAAATACAGTGACCACTCGATATAGTAAATAATGTTGCATGTAATTAATTTCAGTGATAAATTTTCATCAAAAGCAACTTGTAGATTACAAAATTCACAATTTTCTATTTTCGGAATAGTTATGTTGTAGTGATATCGGACCCTCTCGCCCTCCCTCTCTGGGGAGGGGTTTTGTCGGGGCAGATGCGATCCATTCATCGACACACGATAACGAGGGGCCGTTAAGACCGGGTAAGAAAACGCGGGAAGGAGAAATTTTTGGGAGAGAGGAATTCGGGACACGAGAGGGAGAGGGAGTGTGAAGTAGCGGTCCCTGAGAGTGAAACAAAGTTTTTTTGTGGAAAGATTGGACTGGTTAATTGGCGAGACGAACCGACGGGGCGGAATCCGCTGATTAAGAACGGGTTCCCGACATATGTTTTTTTAACATATTACAACGCATATGTTGCTAAAACCATTTTAAACTGTTTCACAAAATTTACGTATGTTTGCACGTCTCAATCAACTGTTAAATTAGAATACCAATTATTAAATTTGTACTCTGAAACTTTATTTTTAAAATCGGTTAAATAATTATCCACCATCTTTACAATACATCAGACAGTTACATGACCTTGATAACCATAACTTTTTAACAGTGCTAACAATTGATTATTCCATGTCAATTTCACACCAATAGAAATCACATACTAGAAATCACTTTATTCCAAAAAAAAAAGAAAGAAAAAAAGAAAAACGCATAGGCTTAACCAGACTGCAATAAGAATCCATAACTCACACACAGACAAAATAAAAAATAACAGCTCATATTTAATATTAACAAAGAAATATGTGTTAAAATTGCTGTATTCATTGTTTTCTTTCTATTTTAAGTGGAGCAGATTGAGAGAAAACCAGTTGGTAGCGTAAAAGGTACATTACTTACCTTGTATCTTTTACGACAGAAGAATGGTTAAGTGTACCGAAAACTACAGTCACAGAGATCAAGTTCCAAGAGAGATCCACCGGTAGCAGACTAGAACATCGACTAGGTATGTTACCAAGTCCAGATATATTCGGCAGAGAATCATGTGCAGAGGGGCGGTTTCCAGTACGCAGTGGTAGGAGAAACCAGGTAATCCAACAAGCAATAAGCGGTGGCTTCCAGAGGAAGAACTGGGGAGACACAGCGCAAAAATCTAGAGGACATCGAAAGAATTTGGGATAGTTCCCATAAGGGTCCTGACAGTGCAGAGATAGCAAAGCGAAGCTTGGTCTGACAACGCCAGGTCAAGAAGGTCGAGAAGACTGACTGGGACATTAGTTGAGCCAGACAAAACATTTGCCTGAACTGTATCAAGTGTTGGCAATGACACCTATCAACATGGACAGTCCAGGTGGACGGGGAAGGCTGGTAGCGGGGTCTTAAGTCCTCCCGTTCCTTGGCAAATTACCCTCGTGTTACGTTACCTTAAAAAATTCTTCATGGCTTAGTAGCGGGTCTCCCAAACAATTCAAAGGTAGATGATGGTGTTTCAGAATCAGAATCAATATAAGACAACAGAAATCAATATAAGACGAAATCAAAATAGATATTGCAATGTTGATCTAGGAAAAATGCCGTACGTATCAAAGCTACTCAAGGTACCAGAAAAGAAACTGAAGTGCATCATCGGACTTAAGGATTACTTGATCGATTTCCTTGACGATGAAACTGGTGCATACCAGTTCCATCGTTAAGTAATCGTCAAGGTTCGTAAAGGAGATAAGAAGGGCCATTGCTTTCTATGGTGAGAGTTAAGGCAGTTTCTTTATGTATCGACGCGATTGTTATAAAAATATAAAGTGAAAGAAAAGTTAGAGAGACTAAAACGTTTGAAACCGAAAATAGTGCAAGAGAGATGTTTCGCATTCATTTTTTCTAGGATATGGAACAAAGGTATAAATGCAATACTGGAAGCGTTCAAAGCAGAATATCCTTTCGTTACCTTTCTTGTTTTTCGCTATTTTCCTGCATTTTAAGTGTTCAGTCTACCTGACAACTACAGTTTCGATTATGCGGAAGGATTTTCACTTAACGAATTTGCAGAAATAGTTTTTGTATGGTTCGAATGAAAATGTAGTAATAAAATGCAATATTTTTCGTCTCGAAGCAAATTAAATCATGTTGCAACATTGTGTACATTCTTTTGTATTAGACTAAATTATATTTAGTCTAATACAAAAGGGCCCACCAGTGACCGAGTGGTCTTCATACCCTAAACACTGGGAGTTCGGTCGTGGGTTCGCGCCGCGATCGGACAGGCTGGCTGCTTGGAGGTTTTCGGGTTTTCTCCTTGCCAATAACGACTAAATTGGAGG
This sequence comes from Centruroides sculpturatus, assembly GCF_000671375.1. Lineage (NCBI taxonomy): Eukaryota > Metazoa > Arthropoda > Arachnida > Scorpiones > Buthidae > Centruroides > Centruroides sculpturatus. The sequence goes on along the minus strand of NW_019384418.1, from coordinate 595,992 downwards.
CCAGTTCCCCATAAAAGTCCTCCCGGAAGGCATTAGTTCCCCTTGCGTAACATCGCGCCCCAGAGAAAACAACGGGAAACCACTCTGGGTACTAACTTTCCCTAGTAACGCCTTGGCGTATTTACTAACTACTTACTAATCTGCGTCGGGTGTGGCCGAGGTCGGGAAAATTTGATATGGCACTATGAGATGAGAAATTATATTTTAACAATAGTTCAATATTATATTGAAGAGTTTGTGATGGGGTTGAATACTCTTAAGAAAATCTCAGCAATTATGTGAATGTCGTTCTAAAGAGTAAATTTAGTTTGAAAATAATAAATTTGAACGCGTGAATTGTTCAGTTAAATAATATAAATTTAACAACTAACACTGTAATTATTTCATTAATCTTATGTTCTGAAGTTGTAATGTTAAAATTGGCATCTATTCTTAGTTTTATTTTTGTACTTGATGTGAATACCATTTCAAAAATCAAAGCGAAATTAATGTTAAATATATTTTGGTTAATTACGAAATTATACTAATAAATCAGAGAATAAATAGTGTCATGTACGGTTTTTACATTACATTTTGTATTTAACGATTCAAAAAATAGAAAAATAAGAAATAAATAAATATGATTTCTGCTATGATATAAAGACTTTCATTCTTAATTAATATTTTATAAATCTCTGAAAGAACATATTTAAATATCGTAATATTGTGACTAATGACTGTTTCCCGAAGTTTTTGGATCAGTAAAAACGTTTTTTCCAGAGTCGAAAAGTTGTTTTTGTAAATGTAACATTAATTTCCTTGTATTTAATTAGTACTGATTTTATTCAATTTCTTTGAATTAATTTTTAATTAATAACAATAACTACTAATATAAAAGAAGCGTAAGCGTGCAGCATAGTTATCAGTCTGATGATATTTACGTAAATAATCTGAAAGTGGAATGTGAGAGAGACTGTATATATAACTAATATCATTCTAAAATCGTTGATTATAATTATTATATAATAGCATTTTTTATTTGACGATATAAAATATATAAATAGAAAATTTACTAATATAAAAGCCGTCGTCTGTGTGTGAATTTCTTATAACTTCTGCAATTTTTGACGAATCCAGATGAAATTTTGCTTATATTTGGTTATATGTTTTGATGAAAAGTTTAGGCTACTTGTTTTGCGAAAATATTAGCTATTGAATAAACATTTTATCGATTAAGGATCGATGATCGCACTATTGTTGCGACCGTGAACGTCAGTGACCACTTCACATTAATGCTGATGAGGCAATTTCCCTTAAGTTGCATTTTTACATATTTTGGTAAATGGCGTATATTCTAAACTTCATTAAATTTAAACTTTAACAACGATGGTCGCATCGGATCACTTCTTTACAAAATATTTGCATAGTGATCATGTGAAGTTTTATTATCCAATCGGAAATTACAAACTAACCAGCCCGTGAGTAAATGTTTTGAAAACGGAACTTGCATTAATTAAGAAATATTCTATTGTCTTAAATTCATCTATATTGTAAGTAAGAAATATATAAATATTTCAAAATGCAGTAAAGATTTATGATAGAAGATAATAGAAAATGGTCGTTTTAATTAAAAGTTTCAAAGTCAAAAATCAATATTATGATAAAACCTTTAATTATTAAATATAGTAATTTTAATCTTTGCGGCGATTTTTAATGTTCAATATATAATTTTAAAAATCGGTCTATACAAATTACACAATTCTGTCGATTGCCATAACACAAAGTATTTGTGAAAATAGAGAAATTCTAATTAATTAAAGCGGCGCAAATTTTTATGTGGGATATAAAGCATATATAAAAGATATAGCGGGGAATAACAATTTAATGTTAATTAGTGGAAAAGAAAATGCAAAGCACAGAAAACATAGAGAGAGAAATTGAAAATAAAACAATTTTAATCTGTGTAACTGTGAGGCTGTAATCTTTTACACCAGTATGATAAGTCCTATTAATAGAAATACACTGATATAGTGATTGAAAGAATAATTTTGAACAATTTAATGTATTTATTAATTCCCATTTTGCTTTAACAATTACAAATCTTTAACAATTCGATTGGATTTGGGCTTAACGAAAATTAACAATATAAAGGATGAAAAGTATCTCCCAAAATAAGCGGAAAGATCGTATTCGTCATCTGTGTTACCAAAACGATCAAATTGTTATGTAAATGGAGCTTTGTCGGAAAATCATTGCCACTGATTGTGATATTCGGCTTAACAATGTTCAAAAATACCTAAATTTAAAAAGTTCGTGGTCTGAACTTACCGATAAAATCGCTGCAAATGATGCAAAACTCAGAAAACGCTTTGTTGTTATTTTTTGCCCAGGCAACGCTGGGCTCATCTGCTGGTCTATTAAGTATTTAACTAGTGATACTCATGACGAGAATAATAAACAGCCAATCGACCTTCTCCTGCTGCTCCTCTCCTCTTCTCAGAGGGATCAGCGTCCGCCATGAGAAATACTTCCATATCAAATTAGTCATAAATTCGTCCGTTATGGCCCATAGAATGAAACGGTTTGGGGATTGCATTATTATAGCAAACACTACCATTGTGCCAAAATTCATAAAAATCGACGAAGGAACATAGGTGTAGTACTCCTTATAAACTCTGGAAAAGTCAGGGATGTTGTGGTCGATTGAACCCATTATTCTACCGGAAGTTTACATACAGTACCTAGTCGTTCACTCTACAATCTCCATGAACCTTGATATTCCGAAGATTAGTTTAAACGAAGCAAAGGAAAGGAATTACGCTTGGCCGTGAATTTCGGTACAAACGTTCGAAAACAGGAAACGAAACTAAATTCCAATTCGGCCGCTTCCTTTTGGTGCGAATTGCTGCCTACGCCTATGTGCTTTTCGATGTTTTTTCTTTTTCTTCTCTTCTCCGAGTGTTATGCGCCATCATAATTACATTAATATATATGAATTTTGAACATTTTAGATATGTACAATTAATAAATTATTTGAATTAAATTATATTTTTTCAAATTTAAATCCCGAAAACCCCTATATCGCTTGCCAATATTTAATTTTCTCAACCGAAGATAAATTTTGTAAAATTTGTAGATGAGAAATGATATTTTTTGCAAATGTTTCGCATTACATTTTAACAAATGTGTTTATTATAATATGAAATCAAAGTAAACAAGTGAAAACGATCAGGAATTACTTGTTTATATATGTTTAGAAAATGAATTATCAATATAGACATACGAAACGACAATTCAGTTTACAAGAAAATTTTATTCTCTGATAAATTATTTTGATCAATTTCTCATTAATTTTGTTCTAATAAACTCTTCAAATAGATGATATTTCAGAAAATCGAAAAAGCTGAATTTTTAAATATATTTTGAAATTAAATATCTGACTTGGGAAATTTTGCAGGTTTTTGTGACTGCAAGTCGTCTGAATTACGTTCTCCTTTTCTTAAGAATGAAATAATCATTTGAAGAACTGAATCTATAAACTTCTCTGTTCTTTGTTTTCTGATTCCATTACAGTCGACCCCCTATAACACTGTTGATAAATTTAATTTTATATGAATTCCATGTTGTACGAGTCACTTAGATTTTACAAATACGTGTGCCGGCCTGTGAACGGCTCACGTATTTGTAAAATCTAAGTAACTAGTACAACATGGAATTCATATAAAACGGAAAAATCAACAGTGTTATAGGGGCGGTCGACTGCACTGATGTTTCAGTGTTGTCCGTTTCGCCATTTTCTTCGAGTTGATCAGGGGCCGTATTCTGGTCACTGTCTCTGGTCTCTCGTCTCTCACAAGCCGGTCGCTGATTGGCTAATCATTTGGATTAGCCAATCAGCGACCGATATCTTTTGTTTGGAGATAGTTTATCTCCAAACAAAAGATATTTTCATTGTTATGGGACTTGTTTAATTCTGAATATAGATCTGTGTAAATGATACTCGAAAACAAAATTTCATTAACTGCTCTATATAAAATTATCTTTGTCAGGACCCCACCTTTTTGGCCCCCATTTTGNAAATTTCAGAAACTTTGACAAAAAGCACAGGGGCTATTAAGCTTCAAAGAGGATGAACAAAATTGTCTCTTCCTCCACATACACACTGACATCCATACATGTAGGAAAAACTCCTGAATTTTTGCATTTCTTGATGTTTCAAGGTTCCGAGTCCAAAAATGTAAAAATCTGCGAAGTCAGTTTTTGACTAATCACCATACTTTCTTTCTTTTATATAAAACAGAGCTGGGAAAGTAAAAATGGAGGTCCATGGCTAGTTTTCAAGATACAATTGAGTTCCTAATGGAATTTAGGGGGCAAAAATAAACCAATGCTTAGCAGAAAATGGGCAGCAAAAATGCACAAAACAAAAACAAAGCAATCATCACCAAGCAAATGTAAGGATTGCCTGTCCATGTCTGGCAAGTGTAAGGATAGCTTCTTTTGTGCCAAGTAGATGCAAGGACTACCTTTTTCTTTTTGGCAAGTGCAAGGATTGCCTTCTTATATGGCCAGCAACTGTTTTCTTCTGATCATATATACATACACTCTCTTTCTCTCTCACTCTCAAACATGCATGCCCTTACACACACACACACACACACACACACACACACACACACACACACACACACATTCAAACATGTATATCACTTGGGTTAGATGAAGTGAAAGATAATTTGTGTGTGCTAATACTAATTAAAAACTTAATTACAAAAATGCATCGCTCTGCCTCAATTCTATTGCAATATAACAGTCACATGTTCTAATAAACTCTTCAAATAGATTATATTTCAGACAATCGAAAAAGCTAAATTTTTAAATATATTTTGAAATTAAATATCTGACTCAGGAAATTTTGCAGGTTTTTGTGACTGCGAGTCGTCTGAATTACGTTCTCCTTTTCTTAAAAAGAAAGAATCATTTGAAGAACTGAATCTATAAACTTCTCTGTTCTTTGTTTTCTGATTCCATTACAGTACTGATGTTTCAGTGTTGTCCGTTTCGCCATTTTCTTCGAGTTGATCAGAGGCCATATTCTGGTCANTGCATTATTATAGCAAACACTACCATTGTGCCAAAATTCATAAAAATCGACGAAGGAACATAGGTGTAGTACTCCTTATAAACTCTGGAAAAGTCAGGGATGTTGTGGTCGATTGAACCCATTATTCTACCGGAAGTTTACATACAGTACCTAGTCGTTCACTCTACAATCTCCATGAACCTTGATATTCCGAAGATTAGTTTAAACGAAGCAAAGGAAAGGAATTACGCTTGGCCGTGAATTTCGGTACAAACGTTCGAAAACAGGAAACGAAACTAAATTCCAATTCGGCCGCTTCCTTTTGGTGCGAATTGCTGCCTACGCCTATGTGCTTTTCGATGTTTTTTCTTTTTCTTCTCTTCTCCGAGTGTTATGCGCCATCATAATTACATTAATATATATGAATTTTGAACATTTTAGATATGTACAATTAATAAATTATTTGAATTAAATTATATTTTTTCAAATTTAAATCCCGAAAACCCCTATATCGCTTGCCAATATTTAATTTTCTCAACCGAAGATAAATTTTGTAAAATTTGTAGATGAGAAATGATATTTTTTGCAAATGTTTCGCATTACATTTTAACAAATGTGTTTATTATAATATGAAATCAAAGTAAACAAGTGAAAACGATCAGGAATTACTTGTTTATATATGTTTAGAAAATGAATTATCAATATAGACATACGAAACGACAGTTCAGTTTACAAGAAAATTTTATTCTCTGATAAATTATTTTGATCAATTTCTCATTAATTTTGTTCTAATAAACTCTTCAAATAGATGATATTTCAGAAAATCGAAAAAGCTGAATTTTTAAATATATTTTGAAATTAAATATCTGACTTGGGAAATTTTGCAGGTTTTTGTGACTGCAAGTCGTCTGAATTACGTTCTCCTTTTCTTAAGAATGAAATAATCATTTGAAGAACTGAATCTATAAACTTCTCTGTTCTTTGTTTTCTGATTCCATTACAGTCGACCCCCTATAACACTGTTGATAAATTTAATTTTATATGAATTCCATGTTGTACGAGTCACTTAGATTTTACAAATACGTGTGCCGGCCTGTGAACGGCTCACGTATTTGTAAAATCTAAGTAACTAGTACAACATGGAATTCATATAAAACGGAAAAATCAACAGTGTTATAGGGGCGGTCGACTGCACTGATGTTTCAGTGTTGTCCGTTTCGCCATTTTCTTCGAGTTGATCAGGGGCCGTATTCTGGTCACTGTCTCTGGTCTCTCGTCTCTCACAAGCCGGTCGCTGATTGGCTAATCATTTGGATTAGCCAATCAGCGACCGATATCTTTTGTTTGGAGATAGTTTATCTCCAAACAAAAGATATTTTCATTGTTATGGGACTTGTTTAATTCTGAATATAGATCTGTGTAAATGATACTCGAAAACAAAATTTCATTAACTGCTCTATATAAAATAGGACCCCACCTTTTTGGCCCCCATTTTGGTATTATCAGTAGACATAGGTAGAAAATGCGGAAAACTCCAAAGCCAACCTTTGGTCAGGCTCAAGTCAGATATGGTATTGATATCGATATTTTGACAAATAATTGTGAGGTTACGGAAGTGAGCCGGAAACACACGAAAAAATTAAATTTTGTTTTCTTGTATGTATGTAGAAAACAATAATACTGTAATAATAATATTTTGTAAAGCTGCAAAAAAAGGAAAACTATAAATGGAAAAATAGAAATGTTATGTTCATAAAAGGACACATTTGGAAGAAATTATCCGAAAAACTGTACTTCTCATATTAAAACAATAGAATGATGTAAGTCCTAAGATCGACCATCTTCGATAGGGATCGAATTGACAGACGATGTTAACTCATCCTGCGATCTCAGTTCCGATCTTGTTACACTTGTTACTAACAAGTTGTTAGTAACGAGTGAAGACAAATTAGAAAGCGGAGGTGAGTCGGATTGACCTATCGAAATGTTCGATAGGTCAATCCGACTCAAAACAATATTATAAAATGTGATATGTAAATGTGATAACTCAAAATGATAAAAGTGGCAATTTCAAGGACACGGAAGCTTCTCTCTCGTGCTTCCGATTGTGTCACATCTTACTTTGAAGAATTATTTTCACCCCAAACTCAAAACCGGACTAAACATCTCCTCTTTCGGACTTCCTGTAACTACGCCCCGGAGCCGTCAACCTCCGAAAGAACTTTAAGATTACATCTATAAGACCCTTGTTCTCCTCAAGAAAAATGGAAAATATCCTGGTTTATTATCCGATCAACTATTTGGTGTTTACCTTATGTGTATAATTCATATTATTTAAGAAAACTGTAAGTGAAGATTATGGTTACCTGTATTTAAAATTTAAAATAAAAAAATATTTACACTTCTATGACATTTTGTTGAAATTTAATAAACTTTAGCAATTAATTTAAAAATGATCAAATCTAAATTTCGTTATTACATTTTATTTCTTGATTTTTTTTATTTGATAAGAATTCTCCTATCAATAATAAAATAAGAAAAGCCTGGAGGGGATTATGATAAGAAAGTTTTAAATAATTTATGGAAATAAATGATTCAAAAGTATATAAAATCTTATTATATAGAATTTTAGGTCAGAACTGAAATAACATGGAAAGAAGGAAGATGTTAAAGTTAATTTAGTTAAAAAGAATTACATACTATGAAATTAAGTTTATTTCTATTTACAATAGGCATACACAATAATACAGTATATCATCTGATAAAATATGATTTAAGATAATAATGAAGCATTTGTATAGATCAAATGCTTCACTATTATCTTAAATCATATTTTCACTAATCATAAATTATTTATGATTAGTGATTATTAATAGAAATTAAGATCTCTAATAATTTTCTTTTTATAACGAGCAAAAATTATTGTGACATCGTCACAATGCTGCAATTTCTAATTATATATTTAATTTATTAAATTTAAAATATATGCTTCCACAGTAGTGGCTTGTACAGTACATCATACATTTCCTTCAACAATAGAGTCATGTTGGTCATGTATCTAACACCTTTCAGGGAAAATTTTGAATTCAAACAATATGACTTCCAGTTTTTATCAGAAGTTCATATATAGTCAATCAGGGCCTCCGGCCCCTACGATTTCTATACTTAGTCTCATCTTTCATCTAGCCAACTCTATTCTCGAGATTAAAGAAAGACAGACGGAAGGACGGACGACAGTGGTCTACAATTATATTAATATATAGGTCTATAATTTTTCAACTTGCGACCCAATAATACGGAAATCTCTTGGAGTTTTTCCGGAATTTTACATGTCTAACATATAAATAGGAACATTTTTTCATAAAAAGTCCTCCCGTTCCTTGGCAAATTACCCTCGTGTTACGTTACCTTAAAAAATTCTTCACGGTAAATGAGTTATAATTCATTTTTTGCTCTTTTATAAATATAATAATAATAATAATAATAACTTTTTCAATNATATATTTAAATTATTTATTTATTACATTTAAGCATTGGCATCTGTCCATCTTGTCGATTTATTTCTATCGAGTACCACTTTTATTATACATAATCGGAGATTATTCTGAATTCTGTAAGTATCTCTGACCTAAAAAGTCGTTTTTTTCGAGCTAAATCCATTTATGAAATTTTACTTATTCAGCCTAAAGAATTTCTATCACTCAATAAACAATAAAACAATTTTATTTTATGTATAGAGGAAAAAAAACAGAAAATATCACCTCCTTTATTTATTGTTGCTAAAATCCAAATTAATAGATACAGTAAAATATTAAACTGTAATTTATGTTTAACTTTTTCTTAGATTATATCTAGTTTATATTTTGTTTTTATCTTTTGTATTTTTTATATCCACTTTATATTTTTGAGTTATTTAAATATTTTATTCATAATCATTAAAATAATAATAATAATAATAATAGTAATAAACGAATGAGAGCAATTATTAAAAGTTAATGCTTTTCTAATCTTTCACTTTAATTTAGTTATATTTATTATATAATATGCTTAACTAAATAATAGCAATTTTTATTTATTAACGTAAGTTATTTTTAAATCTGCAACCAATTTGTGAAAAAAGTATATTTATAAATTCGTAATATTCAAAGAAGCATTACTTTAAGAAATTTTTATATAACTTAAAAATTAATTTAAAATACTAAATTCATTTATTTTATATTATATTATACCTTCAGCAACTTAAATATATATTATTTTGAATTGCCCTTTCAACTGATTCCTATTACGATTACTGACGTAAGAAATGGAATCTCTAATTTCCCGGATATTAAACTTTTGATGAGAAACTTTTGCAGGAATTGCAATAATAATGATAATAAATTTCATACAAACTTCGAATAATTGCTATTGTGATCATTCTAATTGCTTGAAATCAATCCAAAATAGCACTTTATGACATTTTAATTTCCAATACGTGTTCGGTGCGTGTCTAAATCATCACAAGACACACGGACGGAAGAGACAAAAATAATTATTTAAAAAGTTATGAAATAAAGGTATTTAAAAATTCAGTTTTTATATATTTCTATTCAAATTATTGGTTTGTATAGCCAACAATATTTTCAATAACTCACTTGACAGAAATAAGACGACCTTTAAAATGCAATGGAATGAAACACTATAAACCAATAATAAGATTTAAAAAGTTCAAGTAAAAATTAAAGGTCAATGCGTGCTTATTGTACGACAGACTTGTCGTGAATTAAAAAAAAATTGAAATATAAAAAAGTATTTATATTTATATATAATTCATCGCCACAGAAAATGCTTTGAAAATATTATAAAGTATTTAAATGACAATACAATCAAACTCCGTTCATTCAGATTTGTTTGAATAGTCGTTTCTCTTTAAATCTTTACACATTTTGTAAAAAATTATTATTATTTTTCGATGTTTGTGAGATAATTGAAACATTATTTATAACCTTAATATGTATGTAGTGTACTGTACCTATGTAGCAATCTCATATTTGTACTGTATTTATGGAGTGATTTTAATGTACCTATTGTTTTCAAGTCAGTAAAGCATTAAGTTTATTTTCAATTAATAAAAAGTATATTCATTAGGGAATTCTCGACTTTAATTTCAATACCCCACTAATTTCAGTGTCTCAGATGGATCGGATCCGGTCCCGTTTGTTCCGGATAAATTGGGTTTAACTTGTATTATAAGTAATATTGAATTTAAAAATAATTTTTTAAATTTATTAGCTTAATTAATCAATTCATTGTAAGAAAGAAACTACTAAATTCATTATATTTGCTATATTAAAAAGCTTTCAGATAAAAATAAAACGTGTTATAGAAGAGAAATTTATAAACTCTTTTCCTTTACATTTTTTAAAATATGTGCATATTTAAAAAAATGAGTCATATAAACTATCTTTATCATAAATTTGTACATATTATACATAATTTTTTTCATAGAATACAAATTAAAACTTATTTAATTAATTTGAAATTAACGATATTTACTTTACGATCATTTAATTAATTCCGAAATTTCGTCGTCAATTAAATAACGATAAAATTTTTCGCTTTCTATGTTTAATTTTAGGAATTGTAAATTTAAATATATTACGAATAGAAATATAAAGACACACACACGATTTTAAAATGTATAGTCTACATCTAACAATAGAAAATATTTTAAATAATTTATATATAAATACATAAATACGCTGTTCAATTCTATAAGTGATATTTCAACAGCAATTGAGCAATTGCATTTCTGTATTTTTTAAATTAGATTTTTATATTGCATATTAAGAATTTCTTTTTGATTTATATATATATATAGATCAATATCACATATATATTATATAAAGTTTTGTAGCTTGTTAAAAGCACAATATATATATATAGGCCTATATTGTGCTTTTAAAGCACAATATATATATTTAAAGCAATATAATTAACTTACAAACAAAATCTTTAAAAAGTTTTTCTGCGTATATAGAAAGTGAGAAAGTACCTAAACATCTACACACACCAACATACACACAAATAAACAAACATACATATTATTTATTGAAAATATATTCATTAAAATAATTTATTTATATGCTTGTTATATGTTTAATGTTTTTTTTTAATTTTTAAACTGAAACTATAAAACATTTTTTTAATAAGGAAAAGCTATCTTGAATTTTGTTAAAGAAGTGGCATAAAGAAGAGAGATCTGATTCCAACTCCTGAGTATTTAAAAATTTTTACAAATAACAAAAAGGAAAAAAATATATTTAAATGTATTACACATCTTATTGAAATATAAAAAGAAAAGTATATTATGAAAAAATTAATGCATTTGCTTTGTATTAATATCTTTCGGGAGTCCCAAATTCCAACCTTAAGCAAGTTCTCCTTAAGCCACTGTTGTAAAGCTTATTATTTAATATTGTATGATACAATTAACATTAGGTTTTTATCCAGAATTTTATAAATTTGATATTTTTTAAATTAATGAAATTGTTTAAAATTATGAATTTATTTCTAGTTTTTTTTTCCATTTAAGAGAGGTATATAATCTTTCATTCATTTTTTATCATGATATCTGGAGCAGATAANAAAAATATATCAATAAATAGGATTAACCTGAATGTTTTTCTTCAAATTTATGACTAAGGAAAATTTCTAATTCTACTAATTTCCTAATTCTTCATCACATAGTTTAACGTTATTACATTGTAAAAATTTTACACCATTTTTAAAAATAATTCTAAAACATTAACTTAGAACAATTGTATAACAAGCGATTAAATTCCTCCATATCTAATTTAATAGATTAAAAAAAAATTAATATCGATTTAATCTTGTTATAACAGGAATAAACATTATAATCAAAATAACCAACACCTTATTCGTTGCCGAGGAAGTTTATTAAAAAACAAACGTTTTCGATCTCTTCCATAGATCATCTTCAGGTTGGAACCACGAATATGGAATAACCACATAGAATAGAACACGAAATTCAAATTCAAAAAATATCGACAACCGAGCAACCAAGTAAAATAATTAAAGCGTAAAAAATATAAAGTGTAAAAATAAATAACATACAACGATAATTAAATAATAGTACAAGCCGCTAATAGTTACCAAAAACTATAACAGAGGTGGGAAAGTTAAAAAAAAAACAAAAAACAAAAACAAATATTCTTGAACTGTGTCGTAAGCTATACATCAACAACGTAACAAATGTTTCAACTACTAAATAAAATTACTGGATTACTTTCTACTTACGGAAATCTTAACTTCATCCCTGGATTTATTTGTTATTTGCAATACTGCAGCGGATTTTAAAGAAATTCAACATTTTTCTGAATACAGGTACTGGGGTTAACGAAAAAATCTTGTTATAAATATAAATTATTTTGCAATATCTGAACGATTAGATCACTTGTCAAAGGTCAGTCGTCTTCCAGCTTCAACATCAATGTGATTTTATAAACCTACAATAAAAATAACTTTTATCATAAAAAGTAAATGTAAAGAAAGTTTTAAATTTTTAATATTTTATTTTCTGTATATAAAATAAACAAGTAGAGAACGTTTACAATTTTCAATATTTCGTTTTACTTAATTATGAAATAACATATACGCGCGATCTTACATTAGTCCAGATAATAAGTAAATCTTATTATACCTTATATAACATAAAAATCAAAATAATTCGTCATATATCTGCAGTGGGTATTTTAAAAAAATTGATTGAAAATGCAAGAAAGCAAAAGAAAAATAAATCAAATCTCATTGAATGATATTTATAGGTTACCTGCATTTTATTGTACTATACAGCTAACTTTCAGCAGAATTTTTCATAAAAATAATTTTTCTTATACAGCACATAAATTTTCATTAGGTATTTATTTATTTTCCTTTAAACCATATTTGTCAAGTTGTTAGGAAGGATATGTGAGAGTTAGGAATACATAAAAGGCTAACTAGTAATAGGACAGAGTGGAAGGGTAGAATAACAAAACCCAAATCTAGTAAAATAGAACAAATATGATGATAATGATTTCTTTTAATTATTTTTTAAAATTGTTCTTATACTTAATTAATTTATATAAAATAAGACAAAATATTGTTATATTGTTCTCCGATTTTTCAATATTTCAATAAAATAATATATCTTAATTTACATGAATTTTTATTAGTGTACAGTACAGTATATACAACTCTCGCGTAAGTAGCAATAACATTGTAGTTAGGATAATGTTAATGGCTTGCGAAAACTCTGAAAATGTGCAGAATTTCAGATATTTATGGAATTCCTTTTACATATTACTAGGATAGATTATTTCTAAAAAATATATAGATTACGCCGGCTCATATGTCTGAATACACACTACGTATTTGGTTCGTTGAATATAAATATATCTTATATATTAAAGTTGTTGTATGTTGATTATTTATAGAGTTATGTAGAATATCGATTTATCAGTCATTTAATATACATTAGTTCGCTTAAATGCATTTTAATTATATATTTAATTTATAACATATGTATATATAATCTAACGATTCATATTTATCAGATATAAATTGAATTTTGTTTGCTTCTGCAATATCTTATGAAGATAAATTTCATTGTCTTGAAAAATATGTTGTTCTATTTTATATTTGGCTGAATATATTATGACTAACTTATGAGATTTCTAAAATTGTCTAGTTATGATAGCTATTAAAACTTTTTCGAATATAAATATAAGTTGCATCCGTTTCTGGTATCTTATGATCTGACGACAAGGAAATAATTAAAATTAGTAATTATTTTGTTCTCTTCCTCTTTTTCACAACACTATAGTGTTGAGAAAATCCAATTTTCCTAATTTCCTATAAATTCTATGCTTATTCACAAAGGAATATAAATGTAAACTTTTATTTTATCACTCGCTT
>NW_019384418.1:578677-581442 GCF_000671375.1 Centruroides sculpturatus | reverse complement strand
GATGATACGTCAAACAATTCTGAAGTAATTTAGTTTAGAAAATAACTTTTATCACTTAAACGAAAGTAAAAAAAAAAAAAAATTAATTTCGATAACATCTGCTTAAATTTTATTAATAATTTTTTATTTAATTTGAAGTCTTAATTTGAAACAATATTGCATTTTTATAAACATTTAGTTTTAATAATTTCTATCGGATGCCAGGTGGGTTTTGTTTCCGTTATTCGTCGTGACGTATGACGTCGAGTCACGTGACTTTTACAATATCGTCTGCTTTTAGATTCGTTATAAGAGTGTGTTAACTTCAGCAGACTATTCCGAGGTTACGACAATGACGAAGTAGCTGTTGTACGTCGGATGTTTTAGGACGAAAAATGTTTCCGAGGAAACTGTTACTGTGATATTTAAGTTAATAGCTAATGGGAAATGGAATGAACAAGGTATTTTTGATCTAATATTTTTTCGTTTCGATGTTCGTCCGTTGATATAGCATTCCAGTATGACGTCACAATAAAATATACTGAACGTGCATGCAATTAGCATACAGTATGAAATCTTTATTATATTAATACATATTATTCTATAAATTGTTTTTAATTTTTCTCCAATACGTTCTCCACTGCAATTATAGACCTATAAATTTCCACTGTCGTCCATCTGTTTGTCTGTCCTTTCTTAATGTCGAAACGGTGTTAGATAGATGAAAGTCGAGACAAGAAGGGGCAGGAGGCCAATTAACTATATACGAACTTCCGCTTTGGGCCAGAAGTCACGTTATTTCAATTCATATTTATCAGATATAAATTGAATTTTGTTTGCTTCTGCAATATCTTATGAAGATAAATTTCATTGTCTTGAAAAATATGTTGTTCTATTTTATATTTGGCTGAATATATTATGACTAACTTATGAGATTTCTAAAATTGTCTAGTTATGATAGCTATTAAAACTTTTTCGAATATAAATATAAGTTGCATCCGTTTCTGGTATCTTATGATCTGACGACAAGGAAATAATTAAAATTAGTAATTATTTTGTTCTCTTCCTCTTTTTCACAACACTATAGTGTTGAGAAAATCCAATTTTCCTAATTTCCTATAAATTCTATGCTTATTCACAAAGGAATATAAATGTAAACTTTTATTTTATCACTCGCTTCTATTTATTTATGGAGCACTTATGAAAATAAAATCCATAGCCAATTGCTAGCTCTTATGATATAACATTCTTCAGATGTATGCTTACACTTTATTTATTTAACTTTATAATAATTTTATTTTCTAAATATAATTAAGAAATTCATTTAAATTAAATAGATATACCAAAATATTTTATGATTTAAAAAAAATATATTAAAATTTATATGTTAATCAATAATTGCTAATGAATTTTAACTTTGTTAAATATTATAATTACTAAATAATTATGTAAGTTTATTAATTCTGAAGTCGATAGAATATATAAATATAATTACACCAGCAGTTTAAAATAAAATTAATATATAAAACTATTTTTATAAATTGAAATTTTATTTTATTTTTTTCCGTAATTATTTATAATTCGTATAGTATTTTTAAAATTTAAATGTCATTTTTTTTATAAAATATTGTCATCAGTACTAATTTAAAATTAAATATATTTGAAACCCAAACTGTTTTAAAAAAACCGAAAAAAATTTTTCTTGGAAAAAATCCAACCTTTATTTCTTTGTGAATTACAGGAGATCGATTCTAAGCTATGTTTCATTTCAATTTTATATTTGAGTATACCAATTTTATTTTTTATTTTATTTTATTTTATTTTTTGTATTAATTCTAGGTACTGTACATGGTTACTTCATTTAGAAATTACTGAATTATATTTTTAGACGTTATATTTTTTTTATATTTTAGTTAGTATTTTATCTATTTGCTAAAAATTTTAGATTAGCAAAAAATCGAAACTAATCATATAAATAAATTATTGTAAGTCATTAATGAAACGTATCTTTATAGAAATCCTACTCCTATTATTATTATTATCATTATAAGTTAAGTTGTTCGTCGAAATTTATGCAAATATAGAAATTGATATAATTAAAACAGAGGTGAAAATTTTTTAAATATTAAATCCATTCCATAGAAATGTAGCAAATAAAATTCCTTAAGTTTGAGAAAAAATGTAACTCCGATCAAAACAATAAATTCAACGTTACATCGCCTTATTTGCCTACTTTGAATTAGAATATTTTGGTTGTCGAAAATGAATCGAGAAGGATCAAAAATTTCAACGTCAAAACCCGGATTCGGTCATAGAAAAGTGGATATTAATTCTTTCAACGGTATATTTGTTGTTGATGTTCTTTCGGCCTTTCATCGTTGATGCATTTTTTTAATTTTGAAATTACGATTAATGATTATTTTTAAATACAGTAATTCTATAAATTGTGTTTTGAATCGTTGTAATATTCCTACATTCCTTATGAAATACTGGCTTAAACTTAGAACACCTAAACTTGAATTACAATGTATTTGCAGTTTATAATATTGAAAAATGCTAATTTATATGTATATTTGAAAATCCAGATAGAGTTGGGCTCCAATTAATCCGGATTGAACGCTTCTCTATACATTTCCTTAAAATATACAGTATTACTTTTCGTTAATGCCAATTATTTTTAGTGTAATTAAGTACAGTTATACAAACGAAAAGAAAGTCGACAATAGCAAAATGAACAAAAATATATTGATATTTTGTTTGATTATATATAATAATTATATATTATA
>NW_019384418.1:567408-578414 GCF_000671375.1 Centruroides sculpturatus | reverse complement strand
TATTTTATTTATTAATGCATTTTTAATAATATATGGTTAATAAGGATCTATTTTAAGCTTACAAACAAATTTTAGTTTTTAATATAGTACAGAAAAAAGTAATCTAAATTTACAAATGCATGTACTGTAAATACAGTACATACTTGTAAATGTATATATTTTAATATGATTTTATGTGCTTTAAACGCTTTTCTAGTGATATTACGACTTCAATATTTGTGGCAGACAGACGTAAAGTCGAATAAAATGACTTAAACTTGGCTTTTATTTTTCCATATATTTTTTTGACAAACGACGTATAATCGGGAACGACGTAAGTCAAGGTATACCTGTAATATCATTTTACAGAATTAAGTGTGGAAAACAACTTTTTTTATGTGGTGTCTGTTATCAGTGATGCATTTCTGGAGGTATTTTTGGAAGTTGGCATCCACTCTTTTCAACATCTTTTGGAAGTCTTTTGTTCATTAGTGTACCTAGTGTACGAAGTGCTTTAACCCAATTTAGGATGGTGTTATGAGCGGAAACAACTTTGCTTCTATTGGTATTGAATGATAATGAAACTCACACTGAACTGCCATGATAGACTTGTTATTCTTGACAAAATAGTGTGCAAACACACAATGTTCAATCGTCCATGGTTTCATGCCTTCCACTGTAAATAGAATGCTAAGACCTCGCTATCTTCACACCATCTGCCACATATCTGTCTCTCTACCTAGTGGTAAGTTCTAGCCATTTCAAAAACATTTGTCCTTTCTGCCCCTCCCTGTACATGAATATTTGAAAATAAATTTTAAATAAATATAACTTCAAAAATACCAAGAATAAAGTGAAAATTTTAATTTTATAAAAATGAATAAAAATCATGTTGATACCAACAAGATTTGAAACACCAACTGCCTCATCATTAACCTGGCACAGCTCTACAGAGTCAACGAGAGCTCTATATAAATAACAGAAATTTTAAAGTTCTCAAGTGATTGTGCAATTTTCAACTTTAATTTTGAGTAGTGTACATTACTGTTTGGCACTGTCAGTCATTGGGATACACTACATCCTCACTGAGTTTGATCAAATTTGTTACCCCAATGTTGTGCTGGTGACTCATAGTTTAGACCAGGGGTCATATTCTGGTCACCGTCACTCGTCTCTCACAAGACAGTCTCTGATTGGCTAATCCAAATGATTAGCCAATCAGCGACCGGCTTGTGAGAGACGAGAGACCAGAGACAGTGACCAGAATACGGCCCCAGATCTTTAGTTTCATGTTCGTCAACATCCATAGGAATAGCGCGATCAACTTCGCCATTGGAATCTTCAGTGTCGACGAAGAATTCATCTGTTTAACTCGAAAACTCCTCCATAAAATTTTCTCAAGATTCTAGAGAAGTGATGCATAACAATGAACATAACAACAGAATTAAACAATTCCCATAACAATGGAAGTATCTTTTGTTCGGAGATAAACTATCTCCAAACAAAAGATATTTCCATTGTTATGGGACTTGTTTAATTCTGAATATAGATCTGTGTAAATGATACTCGAAAACAAAATTTCATTAACTGCTCTATATAAAATCATCTTTGTCAGGACCCTACCTTTTTGGCCCCCATTTTGGTATTATCAGTAGACATAGGTAGAAAATGCGGAAAACTCCAAAGCCAACCTTTGGTCAGGCTCAAGTCAGATATGGTATTGATATCGATATTTTGACAAACAATTGTGAGGTTACGGAAGTGAACCGGGAACACACGAAAAAATTAAATTTTGTTTTCTTGTATGTATGTAGAAAACAATAATACTGTAATAATAATATTTTGTAAAGCTGCAAAAAAAGGAAAACTATAAATGGAAAAATAGAAATGTTATGTTCATAAAAGGACACATTTGGAAGAAATTATCCGAAAAACTGTACTTCTCATATTAAAACAATAGAATGATGTAAGTCCTAAGATCGACCATCTTCGATAGGGATCGAATTGACAGACGATGTTAACTCATCCTGCGATCTCAGTTCCGATCTTGTTACACTTGTTACTAACAAGTTGTTAGTAACGAGTGAAGACAAATTAGAAAGCGGAGGTGAGTCGGATTGACCTATCGAAATGTTCGATAGGTCAATCCGACTCAAAACAATATTATAAAATGTGATATGTAAATGTGATAACTCAAAATGATAAAAGTGGCAATTTCAAGGACACGGAAGCTTCTCTCTCGTGCTTCCGATTGTGTCACATCTTACTTTGAAGAATTATTTTCACCCCAAACTCAAAACCGGACTAAACATCTCCTCTTTCGGACTTCCTGTAACTACGCCCCGGAGCCGTCAACCTCCGAAAGAACTTTAAGATTACATCTATAAGACCCTTGTTCTCCTCAAGAAAAATGGAAAATATCCTGGTTTATTATCCGATCAACTATTTGGTGTTTACCTTATGTGTATAATTCATATTATTTAAGAAAACTGTAAGTGAAGATTATGGTTACCTGTATTTAAAATTTAAAATAAAAAAATATTTACACTTCTATGACATTTTGTTGAAATTTAATAAACTTTAGCAATTAATTTAAAAATGATCAAATCTAAATTTCGTTATTACATTTTATTTCTTGATTTTTTTTATTTGATAAGAATTCTCCTATCAATAATAAAATAAGAAAAGCCTGGAGGGGATTATGATAAGAAAGTTTTAAATAATTTATGGAAATAAATGATTCAAAAGTATATAAAATCTTATTATATAGAATTTTAGGTCAGAACTGAAATAACATGGAAAGAAGGAAGATGTTAAAGTTAATTTAGTTAAAAAGAATTACATACTATGAAATTAAGTTTATTTCTATTTACAATAGGCATACACTATAATACAGTATATCATCTGATAAAATATGATAATGAAACATTTGATCTATACAATAATTGTATAGATCAAATGCTTCACTATTATCTTAAATCATATTTTCACTAATCATAAATTATTTATGATTAGTGATTATTAATAGAAATTAAGATCTCTAATAATTTTCTTTTTATAACGAGCAAAAATTATTGTGACATCGTCACAATGCTGCAATTTCTAATTATATATTTAATTTATTAAATTTAAAATATATGCTTCCACAGTAGTGGCTTGTACAGTACATCATACATTTCCTTCAACAATAGAGTCATGTTGGTCATGTATCTAACACCTTTCAGGGAAAATTTTGAATTCAAACAATATGACTTCCAGTTTTTATCGGAAGTTCATATATAGTCAATCAGGGCCTCCGGCCCCTACGATTTCTATACTTAGTCTCATCTTTCATCTAGCCAACTCTATTCTCGAGATTAAAGAAAGACAGACGGAAGGACGGACGACAGTGGTCTACAATTATATTAATATATAGGTCTATAATTTTTCAACTTGCGACCCAATAATACGGAAATCTCTTGGAGTTTTTCCGGAATTTTACATGTCTAACATATAAATAGGAACATTTTTTCATAAAAAGTCCTCCCGTTCCTTGGCAAATTACCCTCGTGTTACGTTACCTTAAAAAATTCTTCACGGTAAATGAGTTATAATTCATTTTTTGCTCTTTTATAAATATAATAATAATAATAATAATAACTTTTTTAATGTGTAATGTGTAAAATAGAATTCAAGGATATTCTTGAATGATAATCTTGCATCCTTATTTACACGAATTGAAATGAAATAAGTTAAATGCAAATTGTTTCTTTAAATTGGAATCTGTACGAATCATTCTGTTATACGGATTTTTCTCTTGATTCCTTTGATACTTCTATTAATAATTGAAAAAATAGAATATATGATTCATGGAGAGGACTTTTATTTATTATATTGTTACAAATTAATTATTATTAGTCATTAAAAAGTTGATAATTATTTAAGAAATTCACCTACCGGGTATGATTCGTTCATCAGTAGCTGAGGGAATAACCAGTTGGTGCATACATACTTCCGATGACTACTGATGGACTGTAAATTAACAATTTATTCTTTATTTAATAAAGTGTCTGAAAAGTAATCAAATTTAGAATCATAAACTATTTTTTGTGAGTAAAAATGTCTACTTAAAACTTTTTAATTTACGATTATATTAACAATATTCTGAAAACTGATTTCAATAGAGATGATCTAATTATAAATTTCTATAAACTAATTATTTAATGATATATTTAGGATTTTATTACCAATACTAAAATTCTAAATATTTCTGAAAGACTTTAATTAAGTGAAAAATAGGGGCAAAAATATTTTTTCTTCAAAATAACTATATAAAACAGTATAGTAAAGTTTCATGGATTTCAATAAAACTATCATATTTATTATTACTATTATTTAATATTGAATTTAAGGAAAAATTAATAGCTACATCAAATTCTACATCAAAATTTTGAATGAATTACTATTAAATTGCAGAATCAAACTTGAAAAGAGTAATTAAAGAAAAGAAAATTCAAAATTTTAAATTATCTTTAATTAATGAAAGTCAAATCTAGATATAATATATGTTAACTTGATTAAAAATATATCAATAAATAGGATTAACCTGAATGTTTTTCTTCAAATTTATGACTAAGGAAAATTTCTAATTCTACTAATTTCCTAATTCTTCATCACATAGTTTAACGTTATTACATTGTAAAAATTTTACACCATTTTTAAAAATAATTCTAAAACATTAACTTAGAACAATTGTATAACAAGCGATTAAATTCCTCCATATCTAATTTAATAGATTAAAAAAAAATTAATATCGATTTAATCTTGTTATAACAGGAATAAACATTATAATCAAAATAACCAACACCTTATTCGTTGCCGAGGAAGTTTATTAAAAAACAAACGTTTTCGATCTCTTCCATAGATCATCTTCAGGTTGGAACCACGAATATGGAATAACCACATAGAATAGAACACGAAATTCAAATTCAAAAAATATCGACAACCGAGCAACCAAGTAAAATAATTAAAGCGTAAAAAATATAAAGTGTAAAAATAAATAACATACAACGATAATTAAATAATAGTACAAGCCGCTAATAGTTACCAAAAACTATAACAGAGGTGGGAAAGTTAAAAAAAAAACAAAAAACAAAAACAAATATTCTTGAACTGTGTCGTAAGCTATACATCAACAACGTAACAAATGTTTCAACTACTAAATAAAATTACTGGATTACTTTCTACTTACGGAAATCTTAACTTCATCCCTGGATTTATTTGTTATTTGCAATACTGCAGCGGATTTTAAAGAAATTCAACATTTTTCTGAATACAGGTACTGGGGTTAACGAAAAAATCTTGTTATAAATATAAATTATTTTGCAATATCTTAACGATTAGATCACTTGTCAAAGGTCAGTCGTCTTCCAGCTTCAACATCAATGTGATTTTATAAACCTACAATAAAAATAACTTTTATCATAAAAAGTAAATGTAAAGAAAGTTTTAAATTTTTAATATTTTATTTTCTGTATATAAAATAAACAAGTAGAGAACGTTTACAATTTTCAATATTTCGTTTTACTTAATTATGAAATAACATATACGCGCGATCTTACATTAGTCCAGATAATAAGTAAATCTTATTATACCTTATATAACATAAAAATCAAAATAATTCGTCATATATCTGCAGTGGGTATTTTAAAAAAATTGATTGAAAATGCAAGAAAGCAAAAGAAAAATAAATCAAATCTCATTGAATGATATTTATAGGTTACCTGCATTTTATTGTACTATACAGCTAACTTTCAGCAGAATTTTTCATAAAAATAATTTTTCTTATACAGCACATAAATTTTCATTAGGTATTTATTTATTTTCCTTTAAACCATATTTGTCAAGTTGTTAGGAAGGATATGTGAGAGTTAGGAATACATAAAAGGCTAACTAGGAATAGGACAGAGTGGAAGGCTAGAATAACAAAACCCAAATCTAGTAAAATAGAACAAATATGATGATAATGATTTCTTTTAATTATTTTTTAAAATTGTTCTTATACTTAATTAATTTATATAAAATAAGACAAAATATTGTTATATTGTTCTCCTATTTTTCAATATTTCAATAAAATAATATATCTTAATTTACATGAATTTTTATTAGTGTACAGTACAGTATATACAACTCTCGCGTAAGTAGCAATAACATTGTAGTTAGGATAATGTTAATGGCTTGCGAAAACTCTGAAAATGTGCAGAATTTCAGATATTTATGGAATTCCTTTTACATATTACTAGGATAGATTATTTCTAAAAAATATATAGATTACGCCGGCTCATATGTCTGAATACACACTACGTATTTGGTTCGTTGAATATAAATATATCTTATATATTAAAGTTGTTGTATGTTGATTATTTATAGAGTTATGTAGAATATCGATTTATCAGTCATTTAATATACATTAGTTCGCTTAAATGCATTTTAATTATATATTTAATTTATAACATATGTATATATAATCTAACGNATACATACTTCCGATGACTACTGATGGACTGTAAATTAACAATTTATTCTTTATTTAATAAAGTGTCTGAAAAGTAATCAAATTTAGAATCATAAACTATTTTTTGTGAGTAAAAATGTCTACTTAAAACTTTTTAATTTACGATTATATTAACAATATTCTGAAAACTGATTTCAATAGAGATGATCTAATTATAAATTTCTATAAACTAATTATTTAATGATATATTTAGGATTTTATTACCAATACTAAAATTCTAAATATTTCTGAAAGACTTTAATTAAGTGAAAAATAGGGGCAAAAATATTTTTTCTTCAAAATAACTATATAAAACAGTATAGTAAAGTTTCATGGATTTCAATAAAACTATCATATTTATTATTACTATTATTTAATATTGAATTTAAGGAAAAATTAATAGCTACATCAAATTCTACATCAAAATTTTGAATGAATTACTATTAAATTGCAGAATCAAACTTGAAAAGAGTAATTAAAGAAAAGAAAATTCAAAATTTTAAATTATCTTTAATTAATGAAAGTCAAATCTAGATATAATATATGTTAACTTGATTAAAAATATATCAATAAATAGGATTAACCTGAATGTTTTTCTTCAAATTTATGACTAAGGAAAATTTCTAATTCTACTAATTTCCTAATTCTTCATCACATAGTTTAACGTTATTACATTGTAAAAATTTTACACCATTTTTAAAAATAATTCTAAAACATTAACTTAGAACAATTGTATAACAAGCGATTAAATTCCTCCATATCTAATTTAATAGATTAAAAAAAAATTAATATCGATTTAATCTTGTTATAACAGGAATAAACATTATAATCAAAATAACCAACACCTTATTCGTTGCCGAGGAAGTTTATTAAAAAACAAACGTTTTCGATCTCTTCCATAGATCATCTTCAGGTTGGAACCACGAATATGGAATAACCACATAGAATAGAACACGAAATTCAAATTCAAAAAATATCGACAACCGAGCAACCAAGTAAAATAATTAAAGCGTAAAAAATATAAAGTGTAAAAATAAATAACATACAACGATAATTAAATAATAGTACAAGCCGCTAATAGTTACCAAAAACTATAACAGAGGTGGGAAAGTTAAAAAAAAAACAAAAAACAAAAACAAATATTCTTGAACTGTGTCGTAAGCTATACATCAACAACGTAACAAATGTTTCAACTACTAAATAAAATTACTGGATTACTTTCTACTTACGGAAATCTTAACTTCATCCCTGGATTTATTTGTTATTTGCAATACTGCAGCGGATTTTAAAGAAATTCAACATTTTTCTGAATACAGGTACTGGGGTTAACGAAAAAATCTTGTTATAAATATAAATTATTTTGCAATATCTTAACGATTAGATCACTTGTCAAAGGTCAGTCGTCTTCCAGCTTCAACATCAATGTGATTTTATAAACCTACAATAAAAATAACTTTTATCATAAAAAGTAAATGTAAAGAAAGTTTTAAATTTTTAATATTTTATTTTCTGTATATAAAATAAACAAGTAGAGAACGTTTACAATTTTCAATATTTCGTTTTACTTAATTATGAAATAACATATACGCGCGATCTTACATTAGTCCAGATAATAAGTAAATCTTATTATACCTTATATAACATAAAAATCAAAATAATTCGTCATATATCTGCAGTGGGTATTTTAAAAAAATTGATTGAAAATGCAAGAAAGCAAAAGAAAAATAAATCAAATCTCATTGAATGATATTTATAGGTTACCTGCATTTTATTGTACTATACAGCTAACTTTCAGCAGAATTTTTCATAAAAATAATTTTTCTTATACAGCACATAAATTTTCATTAGGTATTTATTTATTTTCCTTTAAACCATATTTGTCAAGTTGTTAGGAAGGATATGTGAGAGTTAGGAATACATAAAAGGCTAACTAGGAATAGGACAGAGTGGAAGGCTAGAATAACAAAACCCAAATCTAGTAAAATAGAACAAATATGATGATAATGATTTCTTTTAATTATTTTTTAAAATTGTTCTTATACTTAATTAATTTATATAAAATAAGACAAAATATTGTTATATTGTTCTCCGATTTTTCAATATTTCAATAAAATAATATATCTTAATTTACATGAATTTTTATTAGTGTACAGTACAGTATATACAACTCTCGCGTAAGTAGCAATAACATTGTAGTTAGGATAATGTTAATGGCTTGCGAAAACTCTGAAAATGTGCAGAATTTCAGATATTTATGGAATTCCTTTTACATATTACTAGGATAGATTATTTCTAAAAAATATATAGATTACGCCGGCTCATATGTCTGAATACACACTACGTATTTGGTTCGTTGAATATAAATATATCTTATATATTAAAGTTGTTGTATGTTGATTATTTATAGAGTTATGTAGAATATCGATTTATCAGTCATTTAATATACATTAGTTCGCTTAAATGCATTTTAATTATATATTTAATTTATAACATATGTATATATAATCTAACGATTCATATTTATCAGATATAAATTGAATTTTGTTTGCTTCTGCAATATCTTATGAAGATAAATTTCATTGTCTTGAAAAATATGTTGTTCTATTTTATATTTGGCTGAATATATTATGACTAACTTATGAGATTTCTAAAATTGTCTAGTTATGATAGCTATTAAAACTTTTTCGAATATAAATATAAGTTGCATCCGTTTCTGGTATCTTATGATCTGACGACAAGGAAATAATTAAAATTAGTAATTATTTTGTTCTCTTCCTCTTTTTCACAACACTATAGTGTTGAGAAAATCCAATTTTCCTAATTTCCTATAAATTCTATGCTTATTCACAAAGGAATATAAATGTAAACTTTTATTTTATCACTCGCTTCTATTTATTTATGGAGCACTTATGAAAATAAAATCCATAGCCAATTGCTAGCTCTTATGATATAACATTCTTCAGATGTATGCTTACACTTTATTTATTTAACTTTATAATAATTTTATTTTCTAAATATAATTAAGAAATTCATTTAAATTAAATAGATATACCAAAATATTTTATGATTTAAAAAAAATATATTAAAATTTATATGTTAATCAATAATTGCTAATGAATTTTAACTTTGTTAAATATTATAATTACTAAATAATTATGTAAGTTTATTAATTCTGAAGTCGATAGAATATATAAATATAATTACACCAGCAGTTTAAAATAAAATTAATATATAAAACTATTTTTATAAATTGAAATTTTATTTTATTTTTTTCCGTAATTATTTATAATTCGTATAGTATTTTTAAAATTTAAATGTCATTTTTTTTATAAAATATTGTCATCAGTACTAATTTAAAATTAAATATATT
Source organism: Centruroides sculpturatus (assembly GCF_000671375.1). NCBI lineage: Eukaryota > Metazoa > Arthropoda > Arachnida > Scorpiones > Buthidae > Centruroides > Centruroides sculpturatus. Next base: position 568,533 of record NW_019384418.1, on the reverse strand, counting down.
TGAAACCCAAACTGTTTTAAAAAAACCGAAAAAAATTTTTCTTGGAAAAAATCCAACCTTTATTTCTTTGTGAATTACAGGAGATCGATTCTAAGCTATGTTTCATTTCAATTTTATATTTGAGTATACCAATTTTATTTTTTATTTTATTTTATTTTATTTTTTGTATTAATTCTAGGTACTGTACATGGTTACTTCATTTAGAAATTACTGAATTATATTTTTAGACGTTATATTTTTTTTATATTTTAGTTAGTATTTTATCTATTTGCTAAAAATTTTAGATTAGCAAAAAATCGAAACTAATCATATAAATAAATTATTGTAAGTCATTAATGAAACGTATCTTTATAGAAATCCTACTCCTATTATTATTATTATCATTATAAGTTAAGTTGTTCGTCGAAATTTATGCAAATATAGAAATTGATATAATTAAAACAGAGGTGAAAATTTTTTAAATATTAAATCCATTCCATAGAAATGTAGCAAATAAAATTCCTTAAGTTTGAGAAAAAATGTAACTCCGATCAAAACAATAAATTCAACGTTACATCGCCTTATTTGCCTACTTTGAATTAGAATATTTTGGTTGTCGAAAATGAATCGAGAAGGATCAAAAATTTCAACGTCAAAACCCGGATTCGGTCATAGAAAAGTGGATATTAATTCTTTCAACGGTATATTTGTTGTTGATGTTCTTTCGGCCTTTCGTCGTTGATGCATTTTTTTAATTTTGAAATTACGATTAATGATTATTTTTAAATACAGTAATTCTATAAATTGTGTTTTGAATCGTTGTAATATTCCTACATTCCTTATGAAATACTGGCTTAAACTTAGAACACCTAAACTTGAATTACAATGTATTTGCAGTTTATAATATTGAAAAATGCTAATTTATATGTATATTTGAAAATCCAGATAGAGTTGGGCTCCAATTAATCCGGATTGAACGCTTCTCTATACATTTCCTTAAAATATACAGTATTACTTTTCGTTAATGCCAATTATTTTTAGTGTAATTAAGTACAGTTATACAAACGAAAAGAAAGTCGACAATAGCAAAATGAACAAAAATATATTGATATTTTGTTTGATTATATATAATAATTATATATTATA